>NW_027476486.1:0-212935 GCF_051020955.1 Megalopta genalis
CGCATTCATTTGAAGCTAAATCATGCGTTTCGCATGGATTTGAAGCTATATCACTTATATTCGCAAGTATTTGAAGGTCAATCATTCGTTTCGCATGGATTTGAAGCTAATCCTTCTACTTCGGATTGTTTTGAAGCTAAATCATGTGTTTCGCATGGATTTGTAGCTAACTCGTTTGTTTCGCACGCAGTTGACGCTAAATCGTGTATATCGCGATTATTTGAAGCAATTCCATTTGATTCGCATGGATTTGAAACGAAGCCTTCTGCTTCGCATTGAGTTGAAGCTAAAACATGCATTTCGCATGGATTTGAAGCTAACTCGTTTTTTTCGCCTGCATTTGGAGATATATCACTTATATTCGCAAGTATTTGAAGGTCAATCATTCGTTTCGCATGGATTTGAAGCTAATCCTTCTACTTCGCATTCATTTGAAGCTAAATCATGCGTTTCGCACGGATTTGTAGCTAACTCGTTTGATTCGCCTGCATTTCAAGCTATATCACTTATACGGCAAGTGTTTGAAGCTAAATCATTTGTGTCGCATGGGTTTGAAGCTAAGCCTTCTACTTCGGATGGATTTGAAGCTAAATCATGCGTTTCGCTTGGATTTAAAACTAACTTGTTTTTTTTCGCATGCAGTTGAAACTAAATCATGTATATCACAAGTATTTGAAGCTGAACCATTTGTTTCGCATGAATATTAAGCTAAACCATGTGTTTCGAATGAATTTGAAGCTAAATCATGTGTTTCACAGGGATTCGAAGCTAACTCGTTTGTTTCGCCTGCATTTGAAGCTAAATCATGTATATCACAAATATTTGAAGCTGAACCATTTGTTTCGCATGCATTTGTAACTAAGCCTTCTACTTCGCATAGATTTGAAGCTAAATCATGTGTTTCGCATGGATTTGAAGCTAATCCTTCAACTTCGCATTCATTTGAAGCTATATCACTTATATTCGCAAGTATTTGAAGGTCAATCATTCGTTTCGCATGGATTTGAAGCTAATCCTTCTACTTCGGATTGTTTTGAAGCTAAATCATGTGTTTCGCATGGATTTGTAGCTAACTCGTTTGTTTCGCACGCAGTTGACGCTAAATCCTGTATATCACGATTATTTGAAGCAATTCCATTTGATTCGCATGGATTTGAAACGAAGCCTTCTGCTTCGCATTGAGTTGAAGATAAAACATGCATTTCGCATGGATTTGAAGCTAACTCGTTTTTTTCGCCTGCATTTGGAGCTATATCACTTATATTCGCAAGTATTTGAAGGTCAATCATTCGTTTCGCATGGATTTGAAGCTAATCCTTCTACTTCGCATTCATTTGAAGCTAAATCATGCGTTTCGCACGGATTTGTAGCTATCTCGTTTGATTCGCCTGCATTTCAAGCTGTATCACTTATATGGCAAGTGTTTGAAGCTAAATCATTTGTGTCGCATGGGTTTGAATCTAAGCCTTCTACTTCGCATTGATTTGAAGCTAAATCATGTGATTCGCTTGGATTTGAAGATAACTCGTTCGATTCGCATGCAGTTGAAGCTAAATCGTGTATATCACAATTATTTGAAGCTGAACCATTTGTTTCGCATGCATTTGTAACTAAGCCTTCTACTTCGCATTGATTTGAAGCTGAATCATGTGTTTCGTTTGAGTTTGAGGCGAACATGTTTGTTTCACATGCAGTTGAAGCTAAATCATGTATATCAGAACTATTTGCAGCTGAACCATTTGCTACGCATGAATATTAAGCTAAACCATGTGTTACGAATGAATTTGAAGCTAAATCATGTATTTCGCATGCATTTGAAGCTAACTCGTTTTCTTCGCCTGCATTTGATGCTAAATCATGTATATCACAGGTATTTGAAGCTAAACTATTTGTTTCGCATGGATTCGAAGATAAGCCTTCTACTTCGCATTGATTTGAAGCGAAATCATGTGTATGGCTTGTATTTGAAGCTAAACCTTCTATATCGCATTGATTTGAAGTTAAATCATGTGTTTCGCTTGGATTTGAAGCCAACACATTTGTTTCGTCTGCATTTGAAGCTATATCACTTATATCGCAAGTGTTTGATGCTAAATCATTTGTTTCGCATGGATTTGAAGCTAAACCTTCTACATCGCATTGATTTGAGCTAAATCATTTGTTTCGCTTGCATTTGAAGCTAACTCGCTTGCTTCGCATGCAGTGGAAGCTAAATTATGTATATCACAAGTATTTGAAGCTAAACAATTTTTTATTCCCATGGACTTGCTGCTAAGCCTTTTACTTCGCATTGATTTGGAGCTAAATCATGTGGTCCGCATGGATTTAAAGCTAACTCGTTTGTTTCGCCTGCATTTGAATCTAAATCATGTATATCACAAATATTTGAAGCATTTGTTTCGCATGAATTTGTAACTAAGCCTTCTACTTCGCATTGATTTGAAGCTGAATCATGTGTTTCGCTTGAATTTGAAGAGAACATGTTTGTTTCGCATGCAGTTGTAGCTGAATCATGTATATCACCAATATTTGAAGCTAAACCATATGTTTCGCATGGGTTTGAAGCTAAGGCTTGTACTTCGCATTGAGTTGAAGCCAAATCATGCGTTTCGCTTGTTTTTTAAGCTAAGCCTTCTACTTCGCATTGATTTGAAGCGAAATCATGTGTATCGCTTGGATTTGAAACTAAACCTTCTATAACGCATTAATTTGAAGTTAAATCATGTGTTTCGCTTGGATTTGAAGCCAACACGTTTGTTTCGTCTGCATTTGAAGCTATATCACTTATATCGCAAGTGTTTGAAGCTAAATCATTTGTTTCGCATGGATTTGAAGCTAAACCTTCTACATCGCATTGATTTGAGCTAAATCATGTGCTTCGCTTGCATTTGAAGCTACCTCGCTTGCACCGCATGCAGTGGAAGCTAAATTATGTATATCACAAGTATTTGAAGCTAATCCATTTGTTTCGCGTGGATTCGAAGATCAGCCTTCTACTTCGCATTGATTTGAAGTTAAATCATATGTTTCGCATGGATTTGAAGCTAATCGTTTGTATCGCATGCAGTTGAAGCTTAATCATGTATATCCCAAGTATTTGAAGCTCAACCATTTGATTCGCATGGATTTGAAGATCAGACTTCTGCTTCGCACTGATTTGAAGCGGCATCGTGTGTTTCGCTGTATTTGAAGCTAACTCGTTGGTTTCGCATGCAATTGAAGCTAAATCATGTATATCACAAGTATTTGAAGCTGAACCTTTTGTTTCGCATGGATTTGAAGCTAAGCCTTCTACTTCGTATTGATTTGAAGCTGAATCATGTGTTTCGCATGCATTTGAAGCTAATCGTTTGTATCGCATGGAGTTGAAGCTAAATCATGTATATCACAAGTATTTGAAGCTAAACCATTTGATTCGCATGGATTTCAAAATAAGCCTTCTACTTGGCATTGATTTGAAGCTAAATCATGTGTTTCTCTTGAATTTGAAGCTAACACTTTCGTTTCACATGCAGTTGAAGCTAAATCATGTATGTCACAAGTATTTGAAGCTGAACCATTTGTTTCGCACGAATATCAGGCTAAACAATGTGTTTGGAATGAACTTGAAGCTAAATCATGTGTTTCGCATAGATTCGAAGCTAACTCGTTTGTTACGCATGCAGTTGAAGCTGAATCATGTATATCCCAAGTATATGAAGCTCATCCATTTGATTCGCATGGATTTCAAAATAAGCCTTCTACTTCGCATTGATTTGAAGCTAAATCATGTGTTTCGCATGGATTTGAAGCTAACTCGTTTGTTTCTCATGCAGCTGAAGCTAAATCGTGTATATGACAAGTATTTACAGATAAACCATTTGATTCGCATGGATTCGAAGATCAGCCATCTACCTCGTATTGATTTAAAGCTAAATCATGTGTTTCGCATGGATTTGAAGCTAACTCGTTTGTATCGCATGCAGTTGAAGCTAAATCATGTATATCACAATTATTTGAAGCTAAACCATTTGATTCGCTTGGATTTCAAAATAAGCCTTCTACTTGGCATTGATTTGAAGCTAAATCATGTGTTTCGCATGGATTTGAAGCTAACTCGTTTGTTTCGCATGCAGCTGAAGCTAAATCGTGTATATCACACGTATTTACAGCTAAACCAATTGATTCGCATGGATTCGAGGATCAGCCATCTACCTCGTATTGATTTAAAGCTAAATCATGTGTTTCGCATGGATTTGAAGCTAACTCGTTTGTATCGCATGCAGTTGAAGCTAAATCATGTATATCACAATTATTTGAAGCTAAACCATTTGATTCGCATGGATTTCAAAATAAGCCTTCTACTTCGCATTGATTTGAAGCTAAATCATGTGTTTCGCATGGATTTGAAGCTAACTCGTTTGTTTCGCACGCAGTTGACGCTAAATTATGTATATCACGATTATTTGACGCTATTCCATTTGTTTCTCACGTATTTGAAACTAAGCCTTCTACTTCGCATTGATTTGAAGCTGAATCATGTGTTTCGCTTGCATTTGAAGCTAACTCGTTTCTTTCGCATAGATTTGAAGCTAAATCATGTGTTTCGCATAGATTTGAAGCTAGCTCGTTTGTTTCGCCTGCATTTGAAGCTACATTACTTCTATTCGAAAGTATTTGATGATAAATCATTCGTTTCGCATGGATTTGAAGCTAATCCTTCAACTTCGCATTCATTTGAAGCTAAATCAAGCGTTTCGCATGGATTTGAAGCTATATCACTTATATTCGCAAGTATTTGAAGGTCAATCATTCGTTTCGCATGGATTTGAAGCTAATCCTTCTACTTCGGATTGTTTTGAAGCTAAATCATGTGTTTCGCATGGATTTGTAGCTAACTCGTTTGTTTCGCACGCAGTTGACGCTAAATCGTGTATATCGCAATTATTTGAAGCAATTCCATTTGATTCGCATGGATTTGAAACGAAGCCTCCTGCTTCGCATTGAGTTGAAGCTAAAACATGCATTTCGCATGGATTTGAATCTAACTCGTTTTTTTCGCCTGCATTTGGAGCTATATCACTTATATTCGCAAGTATTTGAAGGTCAATCATTCGTTTCGCATGGATTTGAAGCTAATCCTTCAACTTCGCATTCATTTGAAGCTAAATCATGCGTTTCGCATGGATTTGAAGCTATATCACTTATATTCGCAAGTATTTGAAGGTCAATCATTCGTTTCGCATGGATTTGAAGCTAATCCTTCTACTTCGGATTGTTTTGAAGCTAAATCATGTGTTTCGCATGGATTTGTAGCTAACTCGTTTGTTTCGCACGCAGTTGACGCTAAATCGTGTATATCGCGATTATTTGAAGCAATTCCATTTGATTCGCATGGATTTGAAACGAAGCCTTCTGCTTCGCATTGAGTTGAAGCTAAAACATGCATTTCGCATGGATTTGAAGCTAACTCGTTTTTTTCGCCTGCATTTGGAGATATATCACTTATATTCGCAAGTATTTGAAGGTCAATCATTCGTTTCGCATGGATTTGAAGCTAATCCTTCTACTTCGCATTCATTTGAAGCTAAATCATGCGTTTCGCACGGATTTGTAGCTAACTCGTTTGATTCGCCTGCATTTCAAGCTATATCACTTATACGGCAAGTGTTTGAAGCTAATCATTTGTGTCGCATGGGTTTGAAGCTAAGCCTTCTACTTCGGATGGATTTGAAGCTAAATCATGCGTTTCGCTTGGATTTAAAACTAACTTGTTTTTTTCGCATGCAGTTGAAACTAAATCATGTATATCACAAGTATTTGAAGCTGAACCATTTGTTTCGCATGAATATTAAGCTAAACCATGTGTTTCGAATGAATTTGAAGCTAAATCATGTGTTTCACAGGGATTCGAAGCTAACTCGTTTGTTTCGCCTGCATTTGAAGCTAAATCATGTATATCACAAATATTTGAAGCTGAACCATTTGTTTCGCATGCATTTGTAACTAAGCCTTCTACTTCGCATAGATTTGAAGCTAAATCATGTGTTTCGCATGGATTTGAAGCTAATCCTTCAACTTCGCATTCATTTGAAGCTATATCACTTATATTCGCAAGTATTTGAAGGTCAATCATTCGTTTCGCATGGATTTGAAGCTAATCCTTCTACTTCGGATTGTTTTGAAGCTAAATCATGTTGTTTCGCATGGATTTGTAGCTAACTCGTTTGTTTCGCACGCAGTTGACGCTAAATCCTGTATATCACGATTATTTGAAGCAATTCCATTTGATTCGCATGGATTTGAAACGAAGCCTTCTGCTTCGCATTGAGTTGAAGATAAAACATGCATTTCGCATGGATTTGAAGCTAACTCGTTTTTTTCGCCTGCATTTGGAGCTATATCACTTATATTCGCAAGTATTTGAAGGTCAATCATTCGTTTCGCATGGATTTGAAGCTAATCCTTCTACTTCGCATTCATTTGAAGCTAAATCATGCGTTTCGCACGGATTTGTAGCTATCTCGTTTGATTCGCCTGCATTTCAAGCTGTATCACTTATATGGCAAGTGTTTGAAGCTAAATCATTTGTGTCGCATGGGTTTGAATCTAAGCCTTCTACTTCGCATTGATTTGAAGCTAAATCATGTGATTCGCTTGGATTTGAAGATAACTCGTTCGATTCGCATGCAGTTGAAGCTAAATCGTGTATATCACAATTATTTGAAGCTGAACCATTTGTTTCGCATGCATTTGTAACTAAGCCTTCTACTTCGCATTGATTGAAGCTGAATCATGTGTTTCGTTTGAGTTTGAGGCGAACATGTTTGTTTCACATGCAGTTGAAGCTAAATCATGTATATCAGAACTATTTGCAGCTGAACCATTTGCTACGCATGAATATTAAGCTAAACCATGTGTTACGAATGAATTTGAAGCTAAATCATGTATTTCGCATGCATTTGAAGCTAACTCGTTTTCTTCGCCTGCATTTGATGCTAAATCATGTATATCACAGGTATTTGAAGCTAAACTATTTGTTTCGCATGGATTCGAAGATAAGCCTTCTACTTCGCATTGATTTGAAGCGAAATCATGTGTATGGCTTGTATTTGAAGCTAAACCTTCTATATCGCATTGATTTGAAGTTAAATCATGTGTTTCGCTTGGATTTGAAGCCAACACATTTGTTTCGTCTGCATTTGAAGCTATATCACTTATATCGCAAGTGTTTGATGCTAAATCATTTGTTTCGCATGGATTTGAAGCTAAACCTTCTACATCGCATTGATTTGAGCTAAATCATTTGTTTCGCTTGCATTTGAAGCTAACTCGCTTGCTTCGCATGCAGTGGAAGCTAAATTATGTATATCACAAGTATTTGAAGCTAAACAATTTTTTATTCCCATGGACTTGCTGCTAAGCCTTTTACTTCGCATTGATTTGGAGCTAAATCATGTGGTCCGCATGGATTTAAAGCTAACTCGTTTGTTTCGCCTGCATTTGAATCTAAATCATGTATATCACAAATATTTGAAGCATTTGTTTCGCATGAATTTGTAACTAAGCCTTCTACTTCGCATTGATTTGAAGCTGAATCATGTGTTTCGCTTGAATTTGAAGAGAACATGTTTGTTTCGCATGCAGTTGTAGCTGAATCATGTATATCACCAATATTTGAAGCTAAACCATATGTTTCGCATGGGTTTGAAAGCTAAGGCTTGTACTTCGCATTGAGTTGAAGCCAAATCATGCGTTTCGCTTGTTTTTTAAGCTAAGCCTTCTACTTCGCATTGATTTGAAGCGAAATCATGTGTATCGCTTGGATTTGAAACTAAACCTTCTATAACGCATTAATTTGAAGTTAAATCATGTGTTTCGCTTGGATTTGAAGCCAACACGTTTGTTTCGTCTGCATTTGAAGCTATATCACTTATATCGCAAGTGTTTGAAGCTAAATCATTTGTTTCGCATGGATTTGAAGCTAAACCTTCTACATCGCATTGATTTGAGCTAAATCATGTGCTTCGCTTGCATTTGAAGCTACCTCGCTTGCACCGCATGCAGTGGAAGCTAAATTATGTATATCACAAGTATTTGAAGCTAATCCATTTGTTTCGCGTGGATTCGAAGATCAGCCTTCTACTTCGCATTGATTTGAAGTTAAATCATATGTTTCGCATGGATTTGAAGCTAATCGTTTGTATCGCATGCAGTTGAAGCTTAATCATGTATATCCCAAGTATTTGAAGCTCAACCATTTGATTCGCATGGATTTGAAGATCAGACTTCTGCTTCGCACTGATTTGAAGCGGCATCGTGTGTTTCGCTGTATTTGAAGCTAACTCGTTGGTTTCGCATGCAATTGAAGCTAAATCATGTATATCACAAGTATTTGAAGCTGAACCTTTTGTTTCGCATGGATTTGAAGCTAAGCCTTCTACTTCGTATTGATTTGAAGCTGAATCATGTGTTTCGCATGCATTTGAAGCTAATCGTTTGTATCGCATGGAGTTGAAGCTAAATCATGTATATCACAAGTATTTGAAGCTAAACCATTTGATTCGCATGGATTTCAAATAAGCCTTCTACTTGGCATTGATTTGAAGCTAAATCATGTGTTTCTCTTGAATTTGAAGCTAACACTTTCGTTTCACATGCAGTTGAAGCTAAATCATGTATGTCACAAGTATTTGAAGCTGAACCATTTGTTTCGCACGAATATCAGGCTAAACAATGTGTTTGGAATGAACTTGAAGCTAAATCATGTGTTTCGCATAGATTCGAAGCTAACTCGTTTGTTACGCATGCAGTTGAAGCTGAATCATGTATATCCCAAGTATATGAAGCTCATCCATTTGATTCGCATGGATTTCAAAATAAGCCTTCTACTTCGCATTGATTTGAAGCTAAATCATGTGTTTCGCATGGATTTGAAGCTAACTCGTTTGTTTCTCATGCAGCTGAAGCTAAATCGTGTATATGACAAGTATTTACAGATAAACCATTTGATTCGCATGGATTCGAAGATCAGCCATCTACCTCGTATTGATTTAAAGCTAAATCATGTGTTTCGCATGGATTTGAAGCTAACTCGTTTGTATCGCATGCAGTTGAAGCTAAATCATGTATATCACAATTATTTGAAGCTAAACCATTTGATTCGCTTGGATTTCAAAATAAGCCTTCTACTTGGCATTGATTTGAAGCTAAATCATGTGTTTCGCATGGATTTGAAGCTAACTCGTTTGTTTCGCATGCAGCTGAAGCTAAATCGTGTATATCACACGTATTTACAGCTAAACCAATTGATTCGCATGGATTCGAGGATCAGCCATCTACCTCGTATTGATTTAAAGCTAAATCATGTGTTTCGCATGGATTTGAAGCTAACTCGTTTGTATCGCATGCAGTTGAAGCTAAATCATGTATATCACAATTATTTGAAGCTAAACCATTTGATTCGCATGGATTTCAAAATAAGCCTTCTACTTCGCATTGATTTGAAGCTAAATCATGTGTTTCGCATGGATTTGAAGCTAACTCGTTTGTTTCGCATGCAGCTGAAGCTAGATCGTGTATATCACAAGTATTTCCAGCTAAACCATTTGATTCGCATGGATTTGAAACTAAGCCTTCCACTTCCCATTGATTTGAAGCTAAATCATGTGACTCGCATGGATTTGAACCTCACTCGTTCGTTCCGCCTGCATTTGAAACTAAATCATGTATATCACAAGTATTTCAAGCTATACCATTTGTTTCGCCTGGATTTGAAGATAAACCTTCTACTTCGCATTGATATGAAGCTAACTCGATTGTTTCGCCTGCACTTGAAGCTATATCACTTATATCGCTATTATCTGAAGATAAATCATTTGTTTCTCATGTATTTGTAGCTAAGCCTTCTACATCGCATTGATTTGAAGTTAAATCATGTGCTTCCCCTGGATTTGAAGCTAACTCGCTTGTTTCACATGCAGTTGAAGCTAAATCATGTATATCACATGTATTTGATGCTAAACCATATGTTTCTCTTGGATTTGAAGCTAACTCGTATGTTTCGCGTGCAGTTGAAGCTAAATCATGTATTTAACAAGTATTTGAACCCAAACCATTTGTTTCGCATGGATTTCAAAATAAGCCTTCTACTTGGCATTGATTTGAAGCTAAATCATGTGTTTCTCTTGAATTTGAAGCTAACACTTTCGTTTCACATGCAGTTGAAGCTAAATCATGTATATCACAATTATTTGAAGCTAAACCATTTGATTCGCATGGATTTCAAAATAAGCCTTCTATTTCGCATTGATTTGAAGCTAAATCATGTGTTTCGCATGGATTTGAAGCTAACTCGTTTGTTTCGCATGCAGCTGAAGCTAAAACGTGTATATCACAAGTATTTACAGCTAAACCATTTGATTCGCATGGATTTGAAACTAAGCCTTCCACTTCCCATTGATTTGAAGCTAAATCATGTGTTTCGCTTGGATTTGAAGCTAACTCGTTGGTTTTGCATGAAGTTGAATCTAAATCATGTATATCACAAGTATTTGAAGATGAACCATTTGTTTCACATACATTTGAAGCTAAGCCTTCTACTTCACATTGATTGAAAGTTAAATCATGGGTTTCGCATGGATTTGAAGCTAACTCGTATGTTTCGCATGCATTTGAAGTTAAATCATGTATATCACATATAATTGAAGCTAAACCATTTGTTTCGCATGGATTTGAAGATAAGCCGTCTACTTCGCATTGATTTGAAGCTAAATCATGTGATTCGCATGGATTGGAGGCTAACTCATTTGCTTCGCCTGCATTTCAAGCTATATCACTTATAATCAAAAGTATGTGAAGCTAAACCATTCGTTTCGCATGTATTTGAAACTAAGCCTCCTACTTCACGTTAATTGGAATTAAATCATATGTTTCGCTTGGATTTGAAGCTAACTCGTTTGTTTCGCATGCAGTTGAGTCTCAGTCATGTATATCACAAGAATTTGAAGCTAAACCATTTGTTTCGCATGGATTTGAAGATTAGCCGTCTACTTCGCATTGATTTGAAGCTAAATCATGTGATTCGCATGGATTTAAAGCTAACTCGTTATTTCGCTTGCATTTGAAGCTAAATCATGTATATCACAAATATTTGAAGCTAAACCATTTGTTTCGCATGGATTTGAATATAAGCCTCCTACTTCGCATTGATTTGATGCCAAATCATGTCTTTCGCATGGATTTGAAGCTAACTCGTTTGTTTCGCATGATGTTGAAGCTAAATCATGTTTATCACAAGTATTTGAAGCTAAACCATTTTATTCCCATTGATTTGAAACTCATCATTCTACTTCGCATTGTTTTGAAGCTAAATCACGTGTTCCGCTTGGATTTTAAGCTAACTCGTTTGTATCACATGCAGTTGAAGTTAAATCATGTATATCACAAGTATTTGAAGCTAAACGATTTGTTTCGCATGGATTTGAAGATATGACTTCTACTTCGCATTGATTTGAATCTGAATCATGTGTTTCGCATGGAGTTGAAGCCAACCCGTTTGTTTAGCATGCTGTTGAAGCTGAATCATGTATATGACAAGTATTTGAAGCAAAACCACTTGATTCGCATGGATTTGAAGCTAAGCCTTCTACTTCGCATTGATATTGATGATAAATCATGTGTGTCGCTTGGATTTTAAGCTAACTCGTTTGTTTCACATGCAGTTGAAGCTAAATCATGTATATCACAATTGTTTGAAGCTAAACCATTTGTTTCGCATGGATTCGTAGTTAAGCCTTCTACTTCGCATCGATTTGGAGCTAAATCATGTTTTTCGCATGGATTTAAAGCTAACTCGTTTGTTTCGCATGCATTTGAAGCTAAATCATGTATATCACAAGTGTGTGAAGCTAAACCAATTGTTTCGCATGGATTCGAAGATAACCCTTCTACTTCGCATTGATTTGAAGTTAAGTCATGTTCTTTCCCTGGATTTGAAGCTCTCTCGTTTGTCTCTCATGTAGTTGAAGCTAAATCCTGTACATCACAATTATTTGAAGCTAAAACATTTGTTTCACATGGATTTGAATCCAAGCTTTCTTCTTCGCATTGATTTGAAGTTAAATAATGTGTTTCGCTTGGATTTGAAGCGAAGCCATCTAATTCGCTTTGATTTGAATCTAAATCATGTGTTTCGCATGGATTTGATGCTAACTCGTTTATTTCGCATGCAGTTGAAGCTAAATCATGTATGTCACAAGTATTTGAAGCTAAAACATTTGACTCGCATGGATTTGAAACTCAGCATTCTACTTCGCATTGATTTGAAGCTAAATCATGTGTTCCGTATGGATTTGAAGCTAACTCGTTTGTTTCGCATGCAGTTGAAGCTAAATTATGTATATCACAAGCATTTGAAGCTAAACCATTTGTTTCGCATGGATATGAAACCACGCCTCCTACTTCGCATTGATTTGAGGCTAAATAATTTGTTTCGCTTGGATTTGAAGCTAACTCGTTTGTTTCACATGCAGTTGAAGTTAAATCATGAATATCACAAGTGTTTGAAGCTAAACCATTTGTTTTGCATGGATTTGAAGATAATCCTCCTACTTCCCATTGATTTGAAGCTAAATCATGTGTTTCGCTTGGATTTCAAGCTAACTCGTTTGTTTCGCATTCAATTGAAGATACATCATGTATCAAACAAGTATTTGAAGCTAAACCATTTGATTCGCAAGGATTCGAAGATCAGCCTTCTACTTCGCATTGATAAGAAGCTAAATCATGTGTTTCGCATGGATTTGAAACTAACTAGTTTGTTTCGCAATGCAGTTGAAGCTAAATCATGTATATCACAATTATTTGAAGCTAAACCATTTGTTTCGCACGGATTCGAAGATCAGCCTTCTACTTCGCATTGATAAGAAGCTAACTCATGTGTTTCGCATGGATTTGAAGCTAACTCGTTTGTTTCGCATGCAGTTGAAGATAAATCATGTATATCACAGGTATTTCAAGCTAAATCATTTGATTCCCATGGATTTGAAGATAAGCCTTCTACTTCGCATTGATTTGAAGCTAAATCATGTGTTTCGCATCGATTTGAAGCTATCTCGTTAGTTTTTCATGCTGTTGAAGATAAATCATGTATATCACAAGTATTTGAAGCTAAACCATTTGTTTCGCATGGATTCGAAGATAACCCTTCTACTTCGCATTGATTTGAAGCTAAATCATGTGTTTCGCTTGGATTTCAAGCTAACTAGTTTGTTTCGCAATGCAGTTGAAGCTAAATCATGTATATCACAATTATTTGAAGCTAAACCATTTGTTTCTCATGGATTCGAAGATAACCCTTCTACTTCGAATTGACTTGAAGCTAAATCATGTGTTTCGCATGCATTTGAAGCTAATCGTTTGTATCGCATGGATTCGAAGATAAGCCTTCTAAATCGCATTGATATCAAGCTAAATCATATGTTTCGCATAGATTTGAAGCTAACTCGCTAATTTTGCATGCTGTTGAAGCTTATTCATGTATATCACAAGTATTTGAAGCTAAACCATTTGTTTCGCACGGATTCGAAGATCAGCCTTCTACTTCGCATTGATAAGAAGCTAACTCATGTGTTTCGCATGGATTTGAAGCTAACTCGTTTGTTTCGCATGCAGTTGAAGATAAATCATGTTTATCACAGGTATTTCAAGCTAAATCATTTGATTCCCATGGATTTGAAGATAAGCCTTCTACTTCGCATTGATTTGAAGCTAAATCATGTGTTTCGCATCGATTTGAAGCTATCTCGTTAGTTTTTCATGCTGTTGAAGCTAAATCATGTATATCACAAGTATTTGAAGCTAAACCATTTGTTTCGCAAGGATTCGAAGATCAGCCTTCTACTTCGCATTGATAAGAAGCAAAATCATGTGTTTCGCATGGATTTGAAGCTAACTCGTTCGTTTCGCTTGCATTTGAAGCTAAATCATGCACATCACAAGTATTTGAAGCTGAACCACTTGTTTCGCATGGATTTGAAGATAAGCCTTCTACTTCGCATTGATTTGAAGCTAAATCATGTGTTTCGCTTGGATTTCAAGCTAACTCGTTTGTTTCGCATGCAGTTGAAGCTAAATCATGTATATCACAATTATTTGAAGCTAAACCATTTGATTCCCATGGATTTCAAAATAAGCTTTCTACTTCGGATTGATTTTAATCTAAATCATCTGTTTCGGATGGATTTAAAGCTATCTCGTTTGTTTCGCATGCAGTTGAAGATAAATCATGTATATCACAGGTATTTGAAGCAAAACCATTTGTTTCGCATGGATTCGAAGATAAGCCTTCTAAATCGCATTGATTTCAAGCTAAATCATGTGTTTCGCATGGATTTGAAGCTAACTCGCTAGTTTTGCATGCTGTTGAAGCTTATTCATGTACATCACAAGTATTTGAAGCTAATCCATTTGTTTCGCGTGGATTCGAAGATCAGCCTTCTACTTCGCATTGATTTGAAGTTAAATCATATGTTTCGCATGGAATTGAAGCTACCTCGTTCGTTTCGCCTGCATTTCAAGCTATATCACTTCTATTCACAAGTATGTGAAGCTAAATCGATCGTTTCGCATGGATTTGACCCTAAGCCTTCAGACTTCGCGTTGACTTGATGCTAAATCACGTGTTTCGCATGGATTTGAGGCTAGCTCGTTTGTTTCGCATGCAGTTGAAGCTAAATCATGTATATCACAATTGTTTGAAGCTAAACCATTTGTTTCGCATGGATTCGTAGTTAAGCCTTCTACTTCGCATCGATTTGGAGCTAAATCATGTTTTTCGCATGGATTTAAAGCTAACTCGTTTGTTTCGCATGCATTTGAAGCTAAATCATGTATATCACAAGTGTGTGAAGCTAAACCAATTGTTTCGCATGGATTCGAAGATAACCCTTCTACTTCGCATTGATTTGAAGTTAAGTCATGTTCTTCCCCTGGATTTAAAGCTCTCTCGTTTGTCTCTCATGTAGTTGAAGCTAAATCCTGTACATCACAATTATTTGAAGCTAAAACATTTGTTTCACATGGATTTGAATCCAAGCTTTCTTCTTCGCATTGATTTGAAGTTAAATAATGTGTTTCGCTTGGATTTGAAGCGAAGCCATCTAATTCGCTTTGATTTGAATCTAAATCATGTGTTTCGCATGGATTTGAAGCTAACTCGTTTATTTCGCATGCAGTTGAAGCTAAATCATGTATGTCACAAGTATTTGAAGCTAAAACATTTAACTCGCATGGATTTGAAACTCAGCATTCTACTTCGCATTGATTTGAAGCTAAATCATGTGTTCCGTATGGATTTGAAGCTAACTCGTTTGTTTCGCATGCAGTTGAAGCTAAATTATGTATATCACAAGCATTTGAAGCTAAACCATTTGTTTCGCATGGATATGAAACCACGCCTTCTACTTCGCATTGATTTGAGGCTAAATAATTTGTTTCGCTTGGATTTGAAGCTAACTCGTTTGTTTCGCATGCAGTTGAAGCTAAATCATGTATATCACAATTGTTTGAAGCTAAACCATTTGTTTTGCATGGATTCGAAGATAATCCTTCTACATCGCATTGATTTGAAGCTAAATCATGTGTTTCGCATGGATTTGAAGCTAACTCGTTTGTTTCGCATGCAGTTGAAGCTAAATCATGTATATCACAAGTGTTTGAAGCTAAACCATTTGTTTTGCATGGATTCGAAGATAATCCTCCTACTTCCCATTCATTTGAAGCTAAATCATGTGTTTCGCATGGATTTAAAGCGATCTCGTCTGTTTCGCATGCAGTTGAAGATAAATCATGTATATCACAGGTCTTTGAAGCTAAACCATTTGTTTCGCATGGATTCGAAGATAACCCTTCTACTTCGCATTGATTTGAAGCTAAATCATGTGTTTCGCTTGGATTTCAAGCTAACTAGTTTGTTTCGCAATGCAGTTGAAGCTAAATCATGTATATCACAATTATTTGAAGCTAAACCATTTGTTTCTCATGGATTCGAAGATAACCCTTCTACTTCGAATTGACTTGAAGCTAAATCATGTGTTTCGCATGCATTTGAAGCTAATCGTTTGTATCGCATGGATTCGAAGATAAGCCTTCTAAATCGCATTGATATCAAGCTAAATCATATGTTTCGCATAGATTTGAAGCTAACTCGCTAATTTTGCATGCTGTTGAAGCTTATTCATGTATATCACAAGTATTTGAAGCTAAACCATTTGTTTCGCACGGATTCGAAGATCAGCCTTCTACTTCGCATTGATAAGAAGCTAACTCATGTGTTTCGCATGGATTTGAAGCTAACTCGTTTGTTTCGCATGCAGTTGAAGATAAATCATGTATATCACAGGTATTTCAAGCTAAATCATTTGATTCCCATGGATTTGAAGATAAGCCTTCTACTTCGCATTGAATTGAAGCTAAATCATGTGTTTCGCATCGATTTGAAGCTATCTCGTTAGTTTTTCATGCTGTTGAAGCTAAATCATGTATATCACAAGTATTTGAAGCTAAACCATTTGTTTCGCAAGGATTCGAAGATCAGCCTTCTACTTCGCATTGATAAGAAGCAAAATCATGTGTTTCGCATGGATTTGAAGCTAACTCGTTCGTTTCGCTTGCATTTGAAGCTAAATCATGCACATCACAAGTATTTGAAGCTGAACCACTTGTTTCGCATGGATTTGAAGATAAGCCTTCTACTTCGCATTGATTTGAAGCTAAATCATGTGTTTCGCTTGGATTTCAAGCTAACTCGTTTGATTCGCATGCAATTGAAGCTAAATCATGTATATCACAATTATTTGAAGCTAAACCATTTGATTCGCATGGATTTCAAAATAAGCCTTCTACTTCGCATTGATTTTAATCTAAATCATCTGTTTCGGATGGATTTAAAGCTATCTCGTTTTTTTCGCATGCAGTTGAAGATAAATCATGTATATCACAGGTATTTGAAGCTAATCCATTTGTTTCGCGTGGATTCGAAGATCAGCCTTCTACTTCGCATTGATTTGAAGTTAAATCATATGTTTCGCATGGAATTGAAGCTAACTCGTTCGTTTCGCCTGCATTTCAAGCTATATCACTTCTATTCACAAGTATGTGAAGCTAAATCGTTCGTTTCGCATGGATTTGACCCTAAGCCTTCAGACTTCGCGTTGACTTGATGCTAAATCACGTGTTTCGCATGGATTTGAGGCTAGCTCGTTTGTTTCGCATGCAGTTGAAGCTAAATCATGTATATCACAATTGTTTGAAGCTAAACCATTTGTTTCGCATGGATTCGTAGTTAAGCCTTCTACTTCGCATCGATTTGGAGCTAAATCATGTTTTTCGCATGGATTTAAAGCTAACTCGTTTGTTTCGCATGCATTTGAAGCTAAATCATGTATATCACAAGTGTGTGAAGCTAAACCAATTGTTTCGCATGGATTCGAAGATAACCCTTCTACTTCGCATTGATTTGAAGTTAAGTCATGTTCTTCCCCTGGATTTGAAGCTCTCTCGTTTGTCTCTCATGTAGTTGAAGCTAAATCCTGTACATCACAATTATTTGAAGCTAAAATATTTGTTTCACATGGATTTGAATCCAAGCTTTCTTCTTCGCATTGATTTGAAGTTAAATAATGTGTTTCGCTTGGATTTGAAGCGAAGCCATCTAATTCGCTTTGATTTGAATCTAAATCATGTGTTTCGCATGGATTTGAAGCTAACTCGTTTATTTCGCATGCAGTTGAAGCTAAATCATGTATGTCACAAATATTTGAAGCTAAACCATTTGTTTCGCATGGATTTGAAACTCAGCATTCTACTTCGCATTGATTTGAAGCTAAATCATGTGTTCCGTATGGATTTGAAGCTAACTCGTTTGTTTCGCATGATGTTGAAGCTAAATCATGTTTATCACAAGTATTTGAAGCTAAACCATTTTATTCCCATTGATTTGAAACTCATCATTCTACTTCGCATTGTTTTGAAGCTAAATCACGTGTTCCGCTTGGATTTTAAGCTAACTCGTTTGTATCACATGCAGTTGAAGTTAAATCATGTATATCACAAGTATTTGAAGCTAAACGATTTGTTTCGCATGGATTTGAAGATATGACTTCTACTTCGCATTGATTTGAATCTGAATCATGTGTTTCGCATGGAGTTGAAGCCAACCCGTTTGTTTAGCATGCTGTTGAAGCTAAATCATGTATATGACAAGTATTTGAAGCAAAACCACTTGATTCGCATGGATTTGAAGCTAAGCCTTCTACTTCGCATTGATATTGATGATAAATCATGTGTGTCGCTTGGATTTTAAGCTAACTCGTTTGTTTCACATGCAGTTGAAGCTAAATCATGTATATCACAATTGTTTGAAGCTAAACCATTTGTTTCGCATGGATTCGTAGTTAAGCCTTCTACTTCGCATCGATTTGGAGCTAAATCATGTTTTTCGCATGGATTTAAAGCTAACTCGTTTGTTTCGCATGCATTTGAAGCTAAATCATGTATATCACAAGTGTGTGAAGCTAAACCAATTGTTTCGCATGGATTCGAAGATAACCCTTCTACTTCGCATTGATTTGAAGTTAAGTCATGTTCTTCCCCTGGATTTGAAGCTCTCTCGTTTGTCTCTCATGTAGTTGAAGCTAAATCCTGTACATCACAATTATTTGAAGCTAAAACATTTGTTTCACATGGATTTGAATCCAAGCTTTCTTCTTCGCATTGATTTGAAGTTAAATAATGTGTTTCGCTTGGATTTGAAGCGAAGCCATCTAATTCGCTTTGATTTGAATCTAAATCATGTGTTTCGCATGGATTTGATGCTAACTCGTTTATTTCGCATGCAGTTGAAGCTAAATCATGTATGTCACAAGTATTTGAAGCTAAAACATTTGACTCGCATGGATTTGAAACTCAGCATTCTACTTCGCATTGATTTGAAGCTAAATCATGTGTTCCGTATGGATTTGAAGCTAACTCGTTTGTTTCGCATGCAGTTGAAGCTAAATTATGTATATCACAAGCATTTGAAGCTAAACCATTTGTTTCGCATGGATATGAAACCACGCCTCCTACTTCGCATTGATTTGAGGCTAAATAATTTGTTTCGCTTGGATTTGAAGCTAACTCGTTTGTTTCACATGCAGTTGAAGTTAAATCATGAATATCACAAGTGTTTGAAGCTAAACCATTTGTTTTGCATGGATTTGAAGATAATCCTCCTACTTCCCATTGATTTGAAGCTAAATCATGTGTTTCGCTTGGATTTCAAGCTAACTCGTTTGTTTCGCATTCAATTGAAGATACATCATGTATCAAACAAGTATTTGAAGCTAAACCATTTGATTCGCAAGGATTCGAAGTTCAGCCTTCTACTTCGCATTGATAAGAAGCTAACTCATGTGTTTCGCATGGATTTGAAGCTAACTCGTTTGTTTCGCATGCAGTTGAAGATAAATCATGTATATCACAGGTATTTCAAGCTAAATCATTTGATTCCCATGGATTTGAAGATAAGCCTTCTACTTCGCATTGATTTGAAGCTAAATCATGTGTTTCGCATCGATTTGAAGCTATCTCGTTAGTTTTTCATGCTGTTGAAGATAAATCATGTATATCACAAGTATTTGAAGCTAAACCATTTGTTTCGCATGGATTCGAAGATAACCCTTCTACTTCGCATTGATTTGAAGCTAAATCATGTGTTTCGCTTGGATTTCAAGCTAACTAGTTTGTTTCGCAATGCAGTTGAAGCTAAATCATGTATATCACAATTATTTGAAGCTAAACCATTTGTTTCTCATGGATTCGAAGATAACCCTTCTACTTCGAATTGACTTGAAGCTAAATCATGTGTTTCGCATGCATTTGAAGCTAATCGTTTGTATCGCATGGATTCGAAGATAAGCCTTCTAAATCGCATTGATATCAAGCTAAATCATATGTTTCGCATAGATTTGAAGCTAACTCGCTAATTTTGCATGCTGTTGAAGCTTATTCATGTATATCACAAGTATTTGAAGCTAAACCATTTGTTTCGCACGGATTCGAAGATCAGCCTTCTACTTCGCATTGATAAGAAGCTAACTCATGTGTTTCGCATGGATTTGAAGCTAACTCGTTTGTTTCGCATGCAGTTGAAGATAAATCATGTATATCACAGGTATTTCAAGCTAAATCATTTGATTCCCATGGATTTGAAGATAAGCCTTCTACTTCGCATTGATTTGAAGCTAAATCATGTGTTTCGCATCGATTTGAAGCTATCTCGTTAGTTTTTCATGCTGTTGAAGCTAAATCATGTATATCACAAGTATTTGAAGCTAAACCATTTGTTTCGCAAGGATTCGAAGATCAGCCTTCTACTTCGCATTGATAAGAAGCAAAATCATGTGTTTCGCATGGATTTGAAGCTAACTCGTTCGTTTCGCTTGCATTTGAAGCTAAATCATGCACATCACAAGTATTTGAAGCTGAACCACTTGTTTCGCATGGATTTGAAGATAAGCCTTCTACTTCGCATTGATTTGAAGCTAAATCATGTGTTTCGCTTGGATTTCAAGCTAACTCGTTTGTTTCGCATGCAATTGAAGCTAAATCATGTATATCACAATTATTTGAAGCTAAACCATTTGATTCCCATGGATTTCAAAATAAGCTTTCTACTTCGGATTGATTTTAATCTAAATCATCTGTTTCGGATGGATTTAAAGCTATCTCGTTTGTTTCGCATGCAGTTGAAGATAAATCATGTATATCACAGGTATTTGAAGCTAAACCATTTGTTTCGCATGGATTCGAAGATAAGCCTTCTAAATCGCATTGATTTCAAGCTAAATCATGTGTTTCGCATGGATTTGAAGCTAACTCGCTAGTTTTGCATGCTGTTGAAGCTTATTCATGTACATCACAAGTATTTGAAGCTAATCCATTTGTTTCGCGTGGATTCGAAGATCAGCCTTCTACTTCGCATTGATTTGAAGTTAAATCATATGTTTCGCATGGAATTGAAGCTACCTCGTTCGTTTCGCCTGCATTTCAAGCTATATCACTTCTATTCACAAGTATGTGAAGCTAAATCGATCGTTTCGCATGGATTTGACCCTAAGCCTTCAGACTTCGCGTTGACTTGATGCTAAATCACGTGTTTCGCATGGATTTGAGGCTAGCTCGTTTGTTTCGCATGCAGTTGAAGCTAAATCATGTATATCACAATTGTTTGAAGCTAAACCATTTGTTTCGCATGGATTCGTAGTTAAGCCTTCTACTTCGCATCGATTTGGAGCTAAATCATGTTTTTCGCATGGATTTAAAGCTAACTCGTTTGTTTCGCATGCATTTGAAGCTAAATCATGTATATCACAAGTGTGTGAAGCTAAACCAATTGTTTCGCATGGATTCGAAGATAACCCTTCTACTTCGCATTGATTTGAAGTTAAGTCATGTTCTTCCCCTGGATTTGAAGCTCTCTCGTTTGTCTCTCATGTAGTTGAAGCTAAATCCTGTACATCACAATTATTTGAAGCTAAAACATTTGTTTCACATGGATTTGAATCCAAGCTTTCTTCTTCGCATTGATTTGAAGTTAAATAATGTGTTTCGCTTGGATTTGAAGCGAAGCCATCTAATTCGCTTTGATTTGAATCTAAATCATGTGTTTCGCATGGATTTGAAGCTAACTCGTTTATTTCGCATGCAGTTGAAGCTAAATCATGTATGTCACAAGTATTTGAAGCTAAAACATTTAACTCGCATGGATTTGAAACTCAGCATTCTACTTCGCATTGATTTGAAGCTAAATCATGTGTTCCGTATGGATTTGAAGCTAACTCGTTTGTTTCGCATGCAGTTGAAGCTAAATTATGTATATCACAAGCATTTGAAGCTAAACCATTTGTTTCGCATGGATATGAAACCACGCCTTCTACTTCGCATTGATTTGAGGCTAAATAATTTGTTTCGCTTGGATTTGAAGCTAACTCGTTTGTTTCGCATGCAGTTGAAGCTAAATCATGTATATCACAATTGTTTGAAGCTAAACCATTTGTTTTGCATGGATTCGAAGATAATCCTTCTACATCGCATTGATTTGAAGCTAAATCATGTGTTTCGCATGGATTTGAAGCTAACTCGTTTGTTTCGCATGCAGTTGAAGCTAAATCATGTATATCACAAGTGTTTGAAGCTAAACCATTTGTTTTGCATGGATTCGAAGATAATCCTCCTACTTCCCATTGATTTGAAGCTAAATCATGTGTTTCGCATGGATTTAAAGCGATCTCGTCTGTTTCGCATGCAGTTGAAGATAAATCATGTATATCACAGGTCTTTGAAGCTAAACCATTTGTTTCGCATGGATTCGAAGATAACCCTTCTACTTCGCATTGATTTGAAGCTAAATCATGTGTTTCGCTTGGATTTCAAGCTAACTAGTTTGTTTCGCAATGCAGTTGAAGCTAAATCATGTATATCACAATTATTTGAAGCTAAACCATTTGTTTCTCATGGATTCGAAGATAACCCTTCTACTTCGAATTGACTTGAAGCTAAATCATGTGTTTCGCATGCATTTGAAGCTAATCGTTTGTATCGCATGGATTCGAAGATAAGCCTTCTAAATCGCATTGATATCAAGCTAAATCATATGTTTCGCATAGATTTGAAGCTAACTCGCTAATTTTGCATGCTGTTGAAGCTTATTCATGTATATCACAAGTATTTGAAGCTAAACCATTTGTTTCGCACGGATTCGAAGATCAGCCTTCTACTTCGCATTGATAAGAAGCTAACTCATGTGTTTCGCATGGATTTGAAGCTAACTCGTTTGTTTCGCATGCAGTTGAAGATAAATCATGTATATCACAGGTATTTCAAGCTAAATCATTTGATTCCCATGGATTTGAAGATAAGCCTTCTACTTCGCATTGAATTGAAGCTAAATCATGTGTTTCGCATCGATTTGAAGCTATCTCGTTAGTTTTTCATGCTGTTGAAGCTAAATCATGTATATCACAAGTATTTGAAGCTAAACCATTTGTTTCGCAAGGATTCGAAGATCAGCCTTCTACTTCGCATTGATAAGAAGCAAAATCATGTGTTTCGCATGGATTTGAAGCTAACTCGTTCGTTTCGCTTGCATTTGAAGCTAAATCATGCACATCACAAGTATTTGAAGCTGAACCACTTGTTTCGCATGGATTTGAAGATAAGCCTTCTACTTCGCATTGATTTGAAGCTAAATCATGTGTTTCGCTTGGATTTCAAGCTAACTCGTTTGATTCGCATGCAATTGAAGCTAAATCATGTATATCACAATTATTTGAAGCTAAACCATTTGATTCGCATGGATTTCAAAATAAGCCTTCTACTTCGCATTGATTTTAATCTAAATCATCTGTTTCGGATGGATTTAAAGCTATCTCGTTTTTTTCGCATGCAGTTGAAGATAAATCATGTATATCACAGGTATTTGAAGCTAATCCATTTGTTTCGCGTGGATTCGAAGATCAGCCTTCTACTTCGCATTGATTTGAAGTTAAATCATATGTTTCGCATGGAATTGAAGCTAACTCGTTCGTTTCGCCTGCATTTCAAGCTATATCACTTCTATTCACAAGTATGTGAAGCTAAATCGTTCGTTTCGCATGGATTTGACCCTAAGCCTTCAGACTTCGCGTTGACTTGATGCTAAATCACGTGTTTCGCATGGATTTGAGGCTAGCTCGTTAGTTTCGCATGCAGTTGAAGCTAAATCATGTATATCACAATTGTTTGAAGCTAAACCATTTGTTTCGCATGGATTCGTAGTTAAGCCTTCTACTTCGCATCGATTTGGAGCTAAATCATGTTTTTCGCATGGATTTAAAGCTAACCCGTTTGTTTCGCATGCATTTGAAGCTAAATCATGTATATCACAAGTGTGTGAAGCTAAACCAATTGTTTCGCATGGATTCGAAGATAACCCTTCTACTTCGCATTGATTTGAAGTTAAGTCATGTTCTTCCCCTGGATTTGAAGCTCTCTCGTTTGTCTCTCATGTAGTTGAAGCTAAATCCTGTACATCACAATTATTTGAAGCTAAAATATTTGTTTCACATGGATTTGAATCCAAGCTTTCTTCTTCGCATTGATTTGAAGTTAAATAATGTGTTTCGCTTGGATTTGAAGCGAAGCCATCTAATTCGCTTTGATTTGAATCTAAATCATGTGTTTCGCATGGATTTGAAGCTAACTCGTTTATTTCGCATGCAGTTGAAGCTAAATCATGTATGTCACAAGTATTTGAAGCTAAAACATTTGACTCGCATGGATTTGAAACTCAGCATTCTACTTCGCATTGATTTGAAGCTAAATCATGTGTTCCGTATGGATTTGAAGCTAACTCGTTTGTTTCGCATGCAGTTGAAGCTAAATTATGTATATCACAATTGTTTGAAGCTAAACCATTTGTTTTGCATGGATTCGAAGATCAGCCTTCTACTTCGCATTGATAAGAAGCTAAATCATGTGTTTCGCATGGATTTGAAACTAACTAGTTTGTTTCGCAATGCAGTTGAAGCTAAATCATGTATATCACAATTATTTGAAGCTAAACTATTTGTTTCTCATGGATTCGAAGATAACCCTTCTACTTCGAATTGACTTGAAGCTAAATCATGTGTTTCGCTTGGATTTGAAGCTAACTCGTTTGTTTCGCATGCAGTTGAAGCTAAATCATGTATATCACAATTGTTTGAAGCTAAACCATTTGTTTTGCATGGATTCGAAGATAATCCTTCTACTTCGCATTGATTTGAAGCTAAATCATGTGTTCCGTATGGATTTGAAGCTAACTCGTTTGTTTCGCATGCAGTTGAAGCTAAATTATGTATATCACAAGCATTTGAAGCTAAACCATTTGTTTCGCAAGGATTCGAAGATCAGCCTTCTACTTCGCATTGATAAGAAGCAAAATCATGTGTTTCGCATGGATTTGAAGCTAACTCGTTCGTTTCGCTTGCATTTGAAGCTAAATCATGCACATCACAAGTATTTGAAGCTGAACCACTTGTTTCGCATGGATTTGAAGATAAGCCTTCTACTTCGCATTGATTTGAAGCTAAATCATGTGTTTCGCTTGGATTTCAAGCTAACTCGTTTGTTTCGCATGCAATTGAAGCTAAATCATGTATATCACAATTATTTGAAGCTAAACCATTTGATTCCCATGGATTTCAAAATAAGGTTTCTACTTCGGATTGATTTTAATCTAAATCATCTGTTTCGGATGGATTTAAAGCTATCTCGTTTGTTTCGCATGCAGTTGAAGATAAATCATGTATATCACAGGTATTTGAAGCTAAACCATTTGTTTCGCATGGATTCGAAGATAAGCCTTCTAAATCGCATTGATTTCAAGCTAAATCATGTGTTTCGCATGGATTTGAAGCTAACTCGCTAGTTTTGCATGCTGTTGAAGCTTATTCATGTACATCACAAGTATTTGAAGCTAATCCATTTGTTTCGCGTGGATTCGAAGATCAGCCTTCTACTTCGCATTGATTTGAAGTTAAATCATATGTTTCGCATGGAATTGAAGCTAACTCGTTCGTTTCGCCTGCATTTCAAGCTATATCACTTCTATTCACAAGTATGTGAAGCTAAATCGATCGTTTCGCATGGATTTGACCCTAAGCCTTCAGACTTCGCGTTGACTTGATGCTAAATCACGTGTTTCGCATGGATTTGAGGCTAGCTCGTTTGTTTCGCATGCAGTTGAAGCTAAATCATGTATATCACAATTGTTTGAAGCTAAACCATTTGTTTCGCATGGATTCGTAGTTAAGCCTTCTACTTCGCATCGATTTGGAGCTAAATCATGTTTTTCGCATGGATTTAAAGCTAACTCGTTTGTTTCGCATGCATTTGAAGCTAAATCATGTATATCACAAGTGTGTGAAGCTAAACCAATTGTTTCGCATGGATTCGAAGATAACCCTTCTACTTCGCATTGATTTGAAGTTAAGTCATGTTCTTCCCCTGGATTTGAAGCTCTCTCGTTTGTCTCTCATGTAGTTGAAGCTAAATCCTGTACATCACAATTATTTGAAGCTAAAACATTTGTTTCACATGGATTTGAATCCAAGCTTTCTTCTTCGCATTGATTTGAAGTTAAATAATGTGTTTCGCTTGGATTTGAAGCGAAGCCATCTAATTCGCTTTGATTTGAATCTAAATCATGTGTTTCGCATGGATTTGAAGCTAACTCGTTTATTTCGCATGCAGTTGAAGCTAAATCATGTATGTCACAAGTATTTGAAGCTAAAACATTTAACTCGCATGGATTTGAAACTCAGCATTCTACTTCGCATTGATTTGAAGCTAAATCATGTGTTCCGTATGGATTTGAAGCTAACTCGTTTGTTTCGCATGCAGTTGAAGCTAAATTATGTATATCACAAGCATTTGAAGCTAAACCATTTGTTTCGCATGGATATGAAACCACGCCTTCTACTTCGCATTGATTTGAGGCTAAATAATTTGTTTCGCTTGGATTTGAAGCTAACTCGTTCGTTTCGCATGCAGTTGAAGCTAAATCATGTATATCACAATTGTTTGAAGCTAAACCATTTGTTTGGCATGGATTCGAAGATAATCCTTCTACATCGCATTGATTTGAAGCTAAATCATGTGTTTCGCTTGGATTTCAAGCTAACTCGTTTGTTTCGCATGCAATTGAAGCTAAATCATGTATATCACAATTATTTGAAGCTAAACCATTTGATTCCCATGGATTTCAAAATAAGCTTTCTACTTCGGATTGATTTTAATCTAAATCATCTGTTTCGGATGGATTTAAAGCTATCTCGTTTGTTTCGCATGCAGTTGAAGATAAATCATGTATATCACAGGTATTTGAAGCTAAACCATTTGTTTCGCATGGATTCGAAGATAAGCCTTCTAAATCGCATTGATTTCAAGCTAAATCATGTGTTTCGCATGGATTTGAAGCTAACTCGCTAGTTTTGCATGCTGTTGAAGCTAAATCATGTATATCACAATTATTTGAAGCTAAACCATTTGATTCGCATGGATTTCAAAATAAGCCTTCTACTTCGCATTGATTTTAATCTAAATCATCTGTTTCGGATGGATTTAAAGCTATCTCGTTTTTTTCGCATGCAGTTGAAGATAAATCATGTATATCACAGGTATTTGAAGCTAATCCATTTTTTTCGCGTGGATTCGAAGATCAGCCTTCTACTTCGCATTGATTTGAAGTTAAATCATATGTTTCGCATGGAATTGAAGCTAACTCGTTCGTTTCGCCTGCATTTCAAGCTATATCACTTCTATTCACAAGTATGTGAAGCTAAATCGTTCGTTTCGCATGGATTTGACCCTAAGCCTTCAGACTTCGCGTTGACTTGATGCTAAATCACGTGTTTCGCATGGATTTGAGGCTAGCTCGTTTGTTTCGCATGCAGTTGAAGCTAAATCATGTATATCACAATTGTTTGAAGCTAAACCATTTGTTTCGCATGGATTCGTAGTTAAGCCTTCTACTTCGCATCGATTTGGAGCTAAATCATGTTTTTCGCATGGATTTAAAGCTAACTCGTTTGTTTCGCATGCATTTGAAGCTAAATCATGTATATCACAAGTGTGTGAAGCTAAACCAATTGTTTCGCATGGATTCGAAGATAACCCTTCTACTTCGCATTTATTTGAAGTTAAGTCATTTTCTTCCCCTGGATTTGAAGCTCTCTCGTTTGTCTCTCATGTAGTTGAAGCTAAATCCTGTACATCACAATTATTTGAAGCTAAAATATTTGTTTCACATGGATTTGAATCCAAGCTTTCTTCTTCGCATTGATTTGAAGTTAAATAATGTGTTTCGCTTGGATTTGAAGCGAAGCCATCTAATTCGCTTTGATTTGAATCTAAATCATGTGTTTCGCATGGATTTGAAGCTAACTCGTTTATTTCGCATGCAGTTGAAGCTAAATCATGTATGTCACAAGTATTTGAAGCTAAAACATTTGACTCGCATGGATTTGAAACTCAGCATTCTACTTCGCATTGATTTGAAGCTAAATCATGTGTTCCGTATGGATTTGAAGCTAACTCGTTTGTTTCGCATGCAGTTGAAGCTAAATTATGTATATCACAAGCATTTGAAGCTAAACCATTTGTTTCGCATGGATATGAAACCACGCCTTCTACTTCGCATTGATTTGAGGCTAAATAATTTGTTTCGCTTGGATTTGAAGCTAACTCGTTTGTTTCGCATGCAATTGAAGCTAAATCATGTATATCACAATTGTTTGAAGCTAAACCATTTGTTTTGCATGGATTCGAAGATAATCCTTCTACATCGCATTGATTTGAAGCTAAATCATGTGTTTCGCATGGATTTAAAGCGATCTCGTCTGTTTCGCATGCAGTTGAAGATAAATCATGTATATCACAGGTCTTTGAAGCTAAACCATTTGTTTCGCATGGATTCGAAGATAACCCTTCTACTTCGCATTGACTTGAAGCTAAATCATGTGTTTCGCTTGGATTTGAAGCTAACTCGTTTGTTTCGCATGCAATTGAAGATAGATCATGTATCAAACAAGTATTTGAAGCTAAACCATTTGTTTTGCATGGATTCGAAGATAATCCTTCTACTTCGCATTGATTTGAAGCTAAATCATGTGTTCCGTATGGATTTGAAGCTAACTCGTTTGTTTCGCATGCAGTTGAAGCTAAATTATGTATATCACAAGCATTTGAAGCTAAACCATTTGTTTCGCAAGGATTCGAAGATCAGCCTTCTACTTCGCATTGATAAGAAGCAAAATCATGTGTTTCGCATGGATTTGAAGCTAACTCGTTCGTTTCGCTTGCATTTGAAGGTAAATCATGCACATCACAAGTATTTGAAGCTGAACCACTTGTTTCGCATGGATTTGAAGATAAGCCTTTTACTTCGCATTGATTTGAAGCTAAATCATGTGTTTCGCTTGGATTTCAAGCTAACTCGTTTGTTTCGCATGCAATTGAAGCTAAATCATGTATATCACAATTATTTGAAGCTAAACCATTTGATTCCCATGGATTTCAAAATAAGCTTTCTACTTCGGATTGATTTTAATCTAAATCATCTGTTTCGGATGGATTTAAAGCTATCTCGTTTGTTTCGCATGCAGTTGAAGATAAATCATGTATATCACAGGTATTTGAAGCTAAACCATTTGTTTCGCATGGATTCGAAGATAAGCCTTCTAAATCGCATTGATTTCAAGCTAAATCATGTGTTTCGCATGGATTTGAAGCTAACTCGCTAGTTTTGCATGCTGTTGAAGCTTATTCATGTACATCACAAGTATTTGAAGCTAATCCATTTGTTTCGCGTGGATTCGAAGATCAGCCTTCTACTTCGCATTCATTTGAAGTTAAATCATATGTTTCGCATGGAATTGAAGCTAACTCGTTCGTTTCGCCTGCATTTCAAGCTATATCACTTCTATTCACAAGTATGTGAAGCTAAATCGATCGTTTCGCATGGATTTGACCCTAAGCCTTCAGACTTCGCGTTGACTTGATGCTAAATCACGTGTTTCGCATGGATTTGAGGCTAGCTCGTTTGTTTCGCATGCAGTTGAAGCTAAATCATGTATATCACAATTGTTTGAAGCTAAACCATTTGTTTCGCATGGATTCGTAGTTAAGCCTTCTACTTCGCATCGATTTGTAGCTAAATCATGTTTTTCGCATGGATTTAAAGCTAACTCGTTTGTTTCGCATGCATTTGAAGCTAAATCATGTATATCACAAGTGTGTGAAGCTAAACCAATTGTTTCGCATGGATTCGAAGATAACCCTTCTACTTCGCATTGATTTGAAGTTAAGTCATGTTCTTCCCCTGGATTTGAAGCTCTCTCGTTTGTCTCTCATGTAGTTGAAGCTAAATCCTGTACATCACAATTATTTGAAGCTAAAACATTTGTTTCACATGGATTTGAATCCAAGCTTTCTTCTTCGCATTGATTTGAAGTTAAATAATGTGTTTCGCTTGGATTTGAAGCGAAGCCATCTAATTCGCTTTGATTTGAATCTAAATCATGTGTTTCCCGTGGATTTGAAGCTAACTCGTTTATTTCGCATGCAGTTGAAGCTAAATCATGTATGTCACAAGTATTTGAAGCTAAAACATTTAACTCGCATGGATTTGAAACTCGGCATTCTACTTCGCATTGATTTGAAGCTAAATCATGTGTTCCGTATGGATTTGAAGCTAACTCGTTTGTTTCGCATGCAGTTGAAGCTAAATTATGTATATCACAAGCATTTGAAGCTAAACCATTTGTTTCGCATGGATATGAAACCACGCCTTCTACTTCGCATTGATTTGAGGCTAAATAATTTGTTTCGCTTGGATTTGAAGCTAACTCGTTTGTTTCGCATGCAGTTGAAGCTAAATCATGTATATCACAATTGTTTGAAGCTAAACCATTTGTTTTGCATGGATTCGAAGATAATCCTTCTACATCGCATTGATTTGAAGCTAAATCATGTGTTTCGCATGGATTTGAAGCTAACTCGTTTGTTTCGCATGCAGTTGAAGCTAAATCATGTATATCACAAGTGTTTGAAGGTAAACCATTTGTTTTGCATGGATTCGAAGATAATCCTCCTACTTCCCATTGATTTGAAGCTAAATCATGTGTTTCGCATGGATTTAAAGCGATCTCGTCTGTTTCGCATGCAGTTGAAGATAAATCATGTATATCACAGGTCTTTGAAGCTAAACCATTTGTTTCGCATGGATTCGAAGATAACCCTTCTACTTCGCATTGATTTGAAGCTAAATCATGTGTTTCGCTTGGATTTCAAGCTAACTAGTTTGTTTCGCAACGCAGTTGAAGCTAAATCATGTATATCACAATTATTTGAAGCTAAACCATTTGTTTCTCATGGATTCGAAGATAACCCTTCTACTTCGAATTGACTTGAAGCTAAATCATGTGTTTCGCATGCATTTGAAGCTAATCGTTTGTATCGCATGGATTCGAAGATAAGCCTTCTAAATCGCATTGATATCAAGCTAAATCATATGTTTCGCATAGATTTGAAGCTAACTCGCTAATTTTGCATGCTGTTGAAGCTTATTCATGTATATCACAAGTATTTGAAGCTAAACCATTTGTTTCGCACGGATTCGAAGATCAGCCTTCTACTTCGCATTGATAAGAAGCTAACTCATGTGTTTCGCATGGATTTGAAGCTAACTCGTTTGTTTCGCATGCAGTTGAAGATAAATCATGTATATCACAGGTATTTCAAGCTAAATCATTTGATTCCCATGGATTTGAAGATAAGCCTTCTACTTCGCATTGATTTGAAGCTAAATCATGTGTTTCGCATCGATTTGAAGCTATCTCGTTAGTTTTTCATGCTGTTGAAGCTAAATCATGTATATCACAAGTATTTGAAGCTAAACCATTTGTTTCGCAAGGATTCGAAGATCAGCCTTCTACTTCGCATTGATTTGAAGTTAAATCATGTGTTTCGCATGGATTTGAAGCTAACTCGTTCGTTTCGCTTGCATTTGAAGCTAAATCATGCACATCACAAGTATTTGAAGCTGAACCACTTGTTTCGCATGGATTTGAAGATAAGCCTTCTACTTCGCATTGATTTGAAGCTAAATCATGTGTTTCGCTTGGATTTCAAGCTAACTCGTTTGTTTCGCATGCAATTGAAGCTAAATCATGTATATCACAATTATTTGAAGCTAAACCATTTGATTCCCATGGATTTCAAAATAAGCTTTCTACTTCGGATTGATTTTAATCTAAATCATCTGTTTCGGATGGATTTAAAGCTATCTCGTTTGTTTCGCATGCAGTTGAAGATAAATCATGTATATCACAGGTATTTGAAGCTAAACCATTTGTTTCGCATGGATTCGAAGATAAGCCTTCTAAATCGCATTGATTTCAAGCTAAATCATGTGTTTCGCATGGATTTGAAGCTAACTCGCTAGTTTTGCATGCTGTTGAAGCTTATTCATGTACATCACAAGTATTTGAAGCTAAACCATTTGTTTCGCAAGGATTCGAAGATCAGCCTTCTACTTCGTATTGATAAGAAGCTAAATCATGTGTTTCGCATGGATTTGAAGCTAACTCGTTCGTTTCGCTTGCATTTGTAGCTAAATCATGCACATCACAAGTATTTGAATCTGAACCACTTGTTTCGCATGGATTTTAAGATAAGCCTTCTACTTCGCATTGATTTGAAGCTAAATCATGTGTTTCGCTTGGATTTCGAGCTAACTCGTTTGATTCGCATGCAATTGAAGCTAAATCATGTATATCACAATTATTTGAAGCTAAACCATTTGATTCGCATGGATTTCAAAATAAGCCTTCTACTTCGCATTGATTTTAATCTAAATCATCTGTTTCGGATGGATTTAAAGCTATCTCGTTTTTTTCGCATGCAGTTGAAGATAAATCATGTATATCACAGGTATTTGAAGCTAATCCATTTGTTTCGCGTGGATTCGAAGATCAGCCTTCTACTTCGCATTGATTTGAAGTTAAATCATATGTTTCGCATGGAATTGAAGCTAACTCGTTCGTTTCGCCTGCATTTCAAGCTATATCACTTCTATTCACAAGTATGTGAAGCTAAATCGTTCGTTTCGCATGGATTTGACCCTAAGCCTTCAGACTTCGCGTTGACTTGATGCTAAATCACGTGTTTCGCATGGATTTGAGGCTAGCTCGTTTGTTTCGCATGCAGTTGAAGCTAAATCATGTATATCACAAATGTTTGAAGCTAAACCATTTGTTTCGCATGGATTCGTAGTTAAGCCTTCTACTTCGCATCGATTTGGAGCTAAATCATGTTTTTCGCATGGATTTAAAGCTAACTCGTTTGTTTCGCATGCATTTGAAGCTAAATCATGTATATCACAAGTGTGTGAAGCTAAACCAATTGTTTCGCATGGATTCGAAGATAACCCTTCTACTTCGAATTGACTTGAAGCTAAATCATGTGTTTCGCATGCATTTGAAGCTAATCGTTTGTATCGCATGGATTCGAAGATAAGCCTTCTAAATCGCATTGATATCAAGCTAAATCATATGTTTCGCATAGATTTGAAGCTAACTCGCTAATTTTGCATGCTGATGAAGCTTATTCATGTATATCACAAGTATTTGAAGCTAAACCATTTGTTTCGCACGGATTCGAAGATCAGCCTTCTACTTCGCATTGATAAGAAGCTAACTCATGTGTTTCGCATGGATTTGAAGCTAACTCGTTTGTTTCGCATGCAGTTGAAGATAAGTCATGTATATCACAGGTATTTCAAGCTAAATCATTTGATTCCCATGGATTTGAAGATAAGCCTTCTACTTCGCATTGATTTGAAGCTAAATCATGTGTTTCGCATCGATTTGAAGCTATCTCGTTAGTTTTTCATGCTGTTGAAGCTAAATCATGTATATCACAAGTATTTGAAGCTAAACCATTTGTTTCGCAAGGATTCGAAGATCAGCCTTCTACTTCGCATTGATTTGAAGTTGAGTCATGTTCTTCCCCTGGATTTGAAGCTCTCTCGTTTGTCTCTCATGTAGTTGAAGCTAAATCCTGTACATCACAATTATTTGAAGCTAAAACATTTGTTTCACATGGATTTGAATCCAAGCTTTCTTCTTCGCATTGATTTGAAGTTAAATAATGTGTTTCGCTTGGATTTGAAGCGAAGCCATCTAATTCGCTTTGATTTGAATCTAAATCATGTGTTTCGCATGGATTTGAAGCTAACTCGTTTATTTCGCATGCAGTTGAAGCTAAATCATGTATGTCACAAGTATTTGAAGCTAAAACATTTAACTCGCATGGATTTGAAACTCAGCATTCTACTTCGCATTGATTTGAAGCTAAATCATGTGTTCCGTATGGATTTGAAGCTAACTCGTTTGTTTCGCATGCAGTTGAAGCTAAATTATGTATATCACAAGCATTTGAAGCTAAACCATTTGTTTCGCATGGATATGAAACCACGCCTTCTACTTCTCATTGATTTGAGGCTAAATAATTTGTTTCGCTTGGATTTGAAGCTAACTCGTTTGTTTCGCATGCAGTTGAAGCTAAATCATGTATATCACAATTGTTTGAAGCTAAACCATTTGTTTTGCATGGATTCGAAGATAATCCTTCTACATCGCATTGATTTGAAGCTAAATCATGTGTTTCGCATGGATTTGAAGCTAACTCGTTTGTTTCGCATGCAGTTGAAGCTAAATCATGTATATCACAAGTGTTTGAAGCTAAACCATTTGTTTTGCATGGATTCGAAGATAATCCTCCTACTTCCCATTGATTTGAAGCTAAATCATGTGTTTCGCATGGATTTAAAGCGATCTCGTCTGTTTCGCATGCAGTTGAAGATAAATCATGTATATCACAGGTCTTTGAAGCTAAACCATTTGTTTCGCATGGATTCGAAGATAACCCTTCTACTTCGCATTGATTTGAAGCTAAATCATGTGTTTCGCTTGGATTTCAAGCTAACTAGTTTGTTTCGCAATGCAGTTGAAGCTAAATCATGTATATCACAATTATTTGAAGCTAAACCATTTGTTTCTCATGGATTCGAAGATAACCCTTCTACTTCGAATTGACTTGAAGCTAAATCATGTGTTTCGCATGCATTTGAAGCTAATCGTTTGTATCGCATGGATTCGAAGATAAGCCTTCTAAATCGCATTGATATCAAGCTAAATCATGTGTTTCGCATCGATTTGAAGCTATCTCGTTAGTTTTTCATGCTGTTGAAGCTAAATCATGTATATCACAAGTATTTGAAGCTAAACCATTTGTTTCGCACGGATTCGAAGATCAGCCTTCTACTTCGCATTGATAAGAAGCTAACTCATGTGTTTCGCATGTATTTGAAGCTAACTCGTTTGTTTCGCATGCAGTTGAAGCTAAATCATGCACATCACAAGTATTTGAAGCTGAACCACTTGTTTCGCATGGATTTGAAGATAAGCCTTCTACTTCGCATTGATTTGAAGCTAAATCATGTGTTTCGCTTCGATTTCAAGCTAACTCGTTTGTTTCGCATGCAATTGAAGCTAAATCATGTATATCACAATTATTTGAAGCTAAACCATTTGATTCCCATGGATTTCAAAATAAGCTTTCTACTTCGGATTGATTTTAATCTAAATCATCTGTTTCGGATGGATTTAAAGCTATCTCGTTTGTTTCGCATGCAGTTGAAGATAAATCATGTATATCACAGGTATTTGAAGCTAAACCATTTGTTTCGCATGGATTCGAAGATAAGCCTTCTAGATCGCATTGATTTCAAGCTAAATCATGTGTTTCGCATGGATTTGAAGCTAACTCGCTAGTTTTGCATGCTGTTGAAGCTTATTCATGTACATCACAAGTATTTGAAGCTAAACCATTTGTTTCGCAAGGATTCGAAGATCAGCCTTCTACTTCGTATTGATAAGAAGCTAAATCATGTGTTTCGCATGGATTTGAAGCTAACTCGTTCGTTTCGCTTGCATTTGTAGCTAAATCATGCACATCACAAGTATTTGAATCTGAACCACTTGTTTCGCATGGATTTTAAGATAAGCCTTCTACTTCGCATTGATTTTAATCTAAATCATCTGTTTCGGATGGATTTAAAGCTATCTCGTTTTTTTCGCATGCAGTTGAAGATAAATCATGTATATCACAGGTACTTGAAGCTAATCCATTTGTTTCGCGTGGATTCGAAGATCAGCCTTCTACTTCGCATTGATTTGAAGTTAAATCATATGTTTCGCATGGAATTGAAGCTAACTCGTTCGTTTCGCCTGCATTTCAAGCTATATCACTTCTATTCACAAGTATATGAAGCTAAATCGTTCGTTTCGCATGGATTTGACCCTAAGCCTTCAGACTTCGCGTTGACTTGATGCTAAATCACGTGTTTCGCATGGATTTGAGGCTAGCTCGTTTGTTTCGCATGCAGTTGAAGCTAAATCATGTATATCACAATTGTTTGAAGCTAAACCATTTGTTTCGCATGGATTCGTAGTTAAGCCTTCTACTTCGCATCGATTTGGAGCTAAATCATGTTTTTCGCATGGATTTAAAGCTAACTCGTTTGTTTCGCATGCATTTGAAGCTAAATCATGTATATCACAAGTGTGTGAAGCTAAACCAATTGTTTCGCATGGATTCGAAGATAACCCTTCTACTTCGCATTGATTTGAAGTTAAGTCATGTTCTTCCCCTGGATTTGAAGCTCTCTCGTTTGTCTCTCATGTAGTTGAAGCTAAATCCTGTACATCACAATTATTTGAAGCTAAAATATTTGTTTCACATGGATTTGAATCCAAGCTTTCTTCTTCGCATTGATTTGAAGTTGAATAATGTGTTTCGCTTGGATTTGAAGCGAAGCCATCTAATTCGCTTTGATTTGAATCTAAATCATGTGTTCCGTATGGATTTGAAGCTAACTCGTTTGTTTCGCATGCAGTTGAAGCTAAATTATGTATATCACAAGCATTTGAAGCTAAACCATTTGTTTCGCATGGATATGAAACCACGCCTTCTACTTCGCATTGATTTGAGGCTAAATAATTTGTTTCGCTTGGATTTGAAGCTAACTCGTTTGTTTCGCATGCAGTTGAAGCTAAATCATGTATATCACAATTGTTTGAAGCTAAACCATTTGTTTTGCATGGATTTGAAGCTCAGCCTTCTACTTCGCATTGGTTTGAACCTAAATAATGTGTTTCGCTTGGATTTTAAGCTAACTCGTTTGTTTCACATGCAGTTGAAGTTAAATCATGAATATCACAAGTATTTGAAGCTAAACGAATTGTTTCGCATGGATTTGAAGATAAGCCTCCTACTTCGCATTGATTTGAAGCTAAATCATATGTTTCGCATGGAATTGAAGCTAACTCGTTCGTTTCGCCTGCATTTCAAGCTATATCACTTCTATTCACAAGTATGTGAAGCTAAATCGTTCGTTTCGCATGGATTTGACCCTAAGCCTTCAGACTTCGCGTTGACTTGATGCTAAATCACGTGTTTCGCATGGATTTGAGGCTAGCTCGTTTGTTTCGCATGCAGTTGAAGCTAAATCATGTATATCACAAATGTTTGAAGCTAAACCATTTGTTTCGCATGGATTCGTAGTTAAGCCTTCTACTTCGCATCGATTTGGAGCTAAATCATGTTTTTCGCATGGATTTAAAGCTAACTCGTTTGTTTCGCATGCATTTGAAGCTAAATCTTGTATATCACAAGTGTGTGAAGCTAAACCAATTGTTTCGCATGGATTCGAAGATAACCCTTCTACTTCGAATTGACTTGAAGATAAATCATGTGTTTCGCATGCATTTGAAGCTAATCGTTTGTATCGCATGGATTCGAAGATAAGCCTTCTAAATCGCATTGATATCAAGCTAAATCATATGTTTCGCATAGATTTGAAGCTAACTCGCTAATTTTGCATGCTGATGAAGCTTATTCATGTATATCACAAGTATTTGAAGCTAAACCATTTGTTTCGCACGGATTCGAAGATCAGCCTTCTACTTCGCATTGATAAGAAGCTAACTCATGTGTTTCGCGTGGATTTGAAGCTAACTCGTTTGTTTCGCATGCAGTTGAAGATAAGTCATGTATATCACAATTGTTTGAAGCTAAACCATTTGTTTTGCATGGATTCGAAGATAATCCTTCTACATCGCATTGATTTGAAGCTAAATCATGTGTTTCGCATGGATTTGAAGCTAACTCGTTTGTTTCGCATGCAGTTGAAGCTAAATCATGTATATCACAAGTGTTTGAAGCTAAACCATTTGTTTTGCATGGATTCGAAGATAATCCTCCTACTTCCCATTGATTTGAAGCTAAATCATGTGTTTCGCATGGATTTAAAGCGATCTCGTCTGTTTCGCATGCAGTTGAAGATAAATCATGTATATCACAGGTCTTTGAAGCTAAACCATTTGTTTCGCATGGATTCGAAGATAACCCTTCTACTTCGCATTGATTTGAAGCTAAATCATGTGTTTCGCTTGGATTTCAAGCTAACTAGTTTGTTTCGCAATGCAGTTGAAGCTAAATCATGTATATCACAATTATTTGAAGCTAAACCATTTGTTTCTCATGGATTCGAAGATAACCATTCTACTTCGAATTGACTTGAAGCTAAATCATGTGTTTCGCATGCATTTGAAGCTAATCGTTTGTATCGCATGGATTCGAAGATAAGCCTTCTAAATCGCATTGATATCAAGCTAAATCATATGTTTCGCATAGATTTGAAGCTAACTCGCTAATTTTGCATGCTGTTGAAGCTTATTCATGTATATCACAAGTATTTGAAGCTAAACCATTTGTTTCGCACGGATTCGAAGATCAGCCTTCTACTTCGCATTGATAAGAAGCTAACTCATGTGTTTCGCATGGATTTGAAGCTAACTCGTTTGTTTCGCATGCAGTTGAAGATAAATCATGTATATCACAGGTATTTCAAGCTAAATCATTTGATTCCCATGGATTTGAAGATAAGCCTTCTACTTCGCATTGATTTGAAGCTAAATCATGTGTTTCGCATCGATTTGAAGCTATCTCGTTAGTTTTTCATGCTGTTGAAGCTAAATCATGTATATCACAAGTATTTGAAGCTAAACCATTTGTTTCGCAAGGATTCGAAGATCAGCCTTCTACTTCGCATTGATAAGAAGCAAAATCATGTGTTCCGCATGGATTTGAAGCTAACTCGTTCGTTTCGCTTGCATTTGAAGCTAAATCATGCACATCACAAGTATTTGAAGCTGAACCACTTGTTTGGCATGGATTTGAAGATAAGCCTTCTACTTCGCATTGATTTGAAGCTAAATCATGTGTTTCGCTTGGATTTCAAGCTAACTCGTTTGTTTCGCATGCAATTGAAGCTAAATCATGTATATCACAATTATTTGAAGCTAAACCATTTGATTCCCATGGATTTCAAAATAAGCTTTCTACTTCGGATTGATTTTAATCTAAATCATCTGTTTCGGATGGATTTAAAGCTATCTCGTTTGTTTAGCATGCAGTTGAAGATAAATCATGTATATCACAGGTATTTGAAGCTAAACCATTTGTTTCGCATGGATTCGAAGATAAGCCTTCTAAATCGCATTGATTTCAAGCTAAATCATGTGTTTCGCATGGATTTGAAGCTAACTCGCTAGTTTTGCATGCTGTTGAAGCTTATTCATGTACATCACAAGTATTTGAAGCTAAACCATTTGTTTCGCAAGGATTCGAAGATCAGCCTTCTACTTCGTATTGATAAGAAGCTAAATCATGTGTTTCGCATGGATTTGAAGCTAACTCGTTCGTTTCGCTTGCACTTGTAGCTAAATCATGCACATCACAAGTATTTGAAGCTGAACCACTTGTTTCGCATAGATTTTAAGATAAGCCTTCTACTTCGCATTGATTTGAAGCTAAATCATGTGTTTCGCTTGGATTTCAAGCTAACTCGTTTGATTCGCATGCAATTGAAGCTAAATCATGTATATCACAATTATTTGAAGCTAAACCATTTGATTCGCATGGATTTCAAAATAAGCCATCTACTTCGCATTGATTTTAATCTAAATCATCTGTTTCGGATGGATTTAAAGCTATCTCGTTTTTTTCGCATGCAGTTGAAGATAAATCATGTATATCACAGGTATTTGAAGCTAATCCATTTGTTTCGCGTGGATTCGAAGATCAGCCTACTACTTCGCATTGATTTGAAGTTAAATCATATGTATCGCATGGATTTGAAGCTAATCGTTTGTATCGCATGCAGTTGAAGCTAAATCATGTATATCACAAGTATTTGAAGCTAAACCATTTGATTCGCATGGATTTGATGCTATTCCTTCTACTTCGCATTTATTTGAAACTGAATCATGTGTTTCTCTTGAATTTGAAGCTAAGCCTCCTACTTCGCATTGATTTGATGCCAAATCATGTGTTTCGCAAGGATTTGAAGCTAACTCGTTTGTTTCGCCTGCGTTTCAAGCTATATCACTTCTATTCACAAGTATGTGAAGCTAAATCGTTCGTTTCGCATGGATTTGACGCTAATCCTTCAACTTCGCGTTGACTTGATGCTAAATCACGTGTTTCGCATGGATTTGAGGCTAGCTCGTTTGTTTCGCATGCAGTTGAAGCTAAATCATGTATATCACAATTGATTGAAGGTAAACCATTTGTTTTGCATGGATACGAAGATAATCCTTCTACTTCGCATTGATTTGAAGCTAACTCGTTTGTTTCGCATGCATTTGAAGCTAAATCATGTATATCACAAGTGTGTGAAGCTAAACCATTTGTTTTGCATGGATTCGAAGATAATCCTTCTACTTCGCATTGATTTGAAGATAAATTGTGGGTTTCGCTTTGGATTTGAAGCTAACTCGTTTGTTTCGCACGCACTTGAATGTAAATCAAGTATATCACAAGTATTTGAAGCTAAACCGTTTGATTTGCATGGACTTGAAGCTACGCCTTCTACTTCGCATTGATTTGAAGATAAATCATGTGTGTCGCTTGGATTTGAAGCTCAGCCTTCTACTTCGCATTGGTTTGAACCTAAATAATGTGTTTCGCTTGGATTTTAAGCTAACTCGTTTGTTTCACATGCAGTTGAAGTTAAATCATGAATATCACAAGTATTTGAAGCTAAACGAACTGTTTCGCATGGATTTGAAGATAAGCCTCCTACTTCGCATTGATTTGAAGCTAAATCATGTGTATCGCATGGATTTGAAGCTAACTCGTTTGTTTCGCCTGCATTTCAAGCTATATCACTTCTATTCAGAAGCATGTGAAGCTAAATCGTTCGTTTCACATGGATTTGACGCTAATCCTTCAACTTCGCGTTGACTTGATGCTAAATCACGTGTTTCGCATGGATTTGAGGCTAGCTCGTTTGTTTCGCATGCATTTGAAGCTAAATCATGTATATCACAAGTATTTGAAGCTAAACCATTTGTTTCGCATGGATTCGAAGATAAGCCTTCTACTTCGCATTGATTTGAAGCTAAATCATGTGTTTCGCTTGGATTTGAAGCTAACTCGTTTGTTTCGCACGCACTTGAATCTAAATCAAGTATATCACAAGTATTTGAAGCTAAACCGTTTTATTCGCATGGACTTGAAGCTGCGCCTTCTACTTCGCATTGATTTGAAGATAAATCATGTGTGCCGCTTGGATTTGAAGCTCAGCCTTCTACTTCGCATTGATTTGAAGGTAAATCATGACTTTGGCATGGATTTAAAGCTAACTCGTTTGTTTCACCTGCATTTGAAGCTATATCAGTGATATTCGCAAGTATTTGAAGCTAAATCATTCGTTTCGCTGGATTTGAAGCTAAGCCTTCTACTTCGCATTGATTTGATTCTAAATCATGTGTTTCGCATGGACTTGAAGCTAAGTCGTTTGTTTCGCATGCAGTTGAAGCTAAATTATGTATATCATAAGTATTTGAAGCTAAAGAACTTTATTCGCATGGATTTCAAACTAAGCCATCTTCTTCGCTTTGATTTGAATCTAAATCATGTGTTTCGCATTGATATGAAGCAAAATCATGTGTTTGGCATGGATTTTAAGCAACCTCAATTGTTTCGCATGCATTTGTAGCTATATCATGTATATCACAAGTATTTGGTGCTAAACCAATTGATTCGCATGAATTTGAAGCTAAATCATGTGGTTCGCATGGATTTGAAGCCAACTCGTTTGTTCGCATGCAGTTGAAGTTAAATCATGTATATCACAAGTATTTGATGCTAAACCATTTGTTTCGCATCGATTCGAAGATAAGCCTTCTACTTCGCATTGATTTGAAGCTAAAACGTGTGCATCGCATGGTTTTGAAGCTTACTCGTTTGTTACGCATGCAGTTGAATCTAAATCATGTATACCACAAGTATTTGAAGCTAAACCATTTGTTTCGCATGGATTTAAAGCTGAGCCTTGTTCTTCGCATTGATTTGAATCTAAATCATGTGTTTCGTTTGGATTTGAAGCTAACTCGATTATTTCGCATGCAGTTGAAGCTAAATCATGTATATCACAAGTATTTGAAGCTAAACCATTTTATTCCCATGGATTTGAAGCTATGCCATCTACTTCGCAATTGATTTGATATTAAATCATATGTTTCGCATGGATTTGAAGCTAACTCGTTTGTTTCGCATGCAGTTGATGCTGAATCATGTATGTCACAAGTATTTGCAGCCAAACCATTTGTTTCGCATCGATTGGTAGTTCAGCCTTCTACTTCGCATCGATTTGGAGCTAAATCATGTTTTTTGCATGGTTTTTGAAGCTAACTCGTTTGTTTCGCACGCAGTTGAAGCTAAATCATTTATATCACAAGTGTTTGAAACTAAACCATTTGTATCGCATGGATTCGAAGATAACCCATCTACTTCGCATTGATTTGAAGCTAAATCATGTGTTTCGCATGGATTTGAAGCTAACTCGTTTGTTCCGCCTGCATTTCAAGCTATATCACTTCTATCCAGAAGCATGTGAAGCTAAATCGTTCGTTTCGCATGGATTTAAGGCTAGCTCGTTTGTTTCGCATGCATTTGAAGCTAAATTATGTATATCACAAGCATTTGAAGCTAAACCATTTGTTTCGCATGGATATGAAACCACGCCTTCTACTTCGCATTGATTTGAGGCTAAATAATTTGTTTCGCTTGGATTTGAAGCTAACTCGTTTGTTTCGCATGCAGTTGAAGCTAAATCATGTATATCACAATTGTTTGAAGCTAAACCATTTGTTTTGCATGGATTCGAAGATAATCCTTCTACATCGCATTGATTTGAAGCTAAATCATGTGTTTCGCATGGATTTGAAGCTAACTCGTTTGTTTCGCATGCAGTTGAAGCTAAATCATGTATATCACAAGTGTTTGAAGCTAAACCATTTGTTTTGCATGGATTCGAAGATAATCCTCCTACTTCCCATTGATTTGAAGCTAAATCATGTGTTTCGCATGGATTTAAAGCGATCTCGTCTGTTTCGCATGCAGTTGAAGATAAATCATGTATATCACAGGTCTTTGAAGCTAAACCATTTGTTTCGCATGGATTCGAAGATAACCCTTCTACTTCGCATTGATTTGAAGCTAAATCATGTGTTTCGCTTGGATTTCAAGCTAACTAGTTTGGTTCGCAATGCAGTTGAAGCTAAATCATGTATATCACAATTATTTGAAGCTAAACCATTTGTTTCTCATGGATTCGAAGATAACCCTTCTACTTCGAATTGACTTGAAGCTAAATCATGTGTTTCGCATGCATTTGAAGCTAATCGTTTGTATCGCATGGATTCGAAGATAAGAATTCTAAATCGCATTGATATCAAGCTAAATCATATGTTTCGCATAGATTTGAAGCTAACTCGCTAATTTTGCATGCTGTTGAAGCTTATTCATGTATATCACAAGTATTTGAAGCTAAACCATTTGTTTCGCACGGATTCGAAGATCAGCCTTCTACTTCGCATTGATAAGAAGCTAACTCATTTGTTTCGCATGGATTTGAAGCTAACTCGTTTGTTTCGCATGCAGTTGAAGATAAATCATGTATATCACAGGTATTTCAAGCTAAATCATTTGATTCCCATGGATTTGAAGATAAGCCTTCTACTTCGCATTGATTTGAAGCTAAATCATGTGTTTCGCATCGATTTGAAGCTATCTCGTTAGTTTTTCATGCTGTTGAAGCTAAATCATGTATATCACAAGTATTTGAAGCTAAACCATTTGTTTCGCAAGGATTCGAAGATCAGCCTTCTACTTCGCATTGATAAGAAGCAAAATCATGTGTTTCGCATGGATTTGAAGCTAACTCGTTCGTTTCGCTTGCATTTGAAGCTAAATCATGCACATCACAAGTATTTGAAGCTGAACCAGTTGTTTCGCATGGATTTGAAGATAAGCCTTCTACTTCGCATTGATTTGAAGCTAAATCATGTGTTTCGCTTGGATTTCAAGCTAACTCGTTTGTTTCGCATGCAATTGAAGCTAAATCATGTATATCACAATTATTTGAAGCTAAACCATTTGATTCCCATGGATTTCAAAATAAGCTTTCTACTTCGGATTGATTTTAATCTAAATCATCTGTTTCGGATGGATTTAAAGCTATCTCGTTTGTTTCGCATGCAGTTGAAGATAAATCATGTATATCACAGGTATTTGAAGCTAAACCATTTGTTTCGCATGGATTCGAAGATAAGCCTTCTAAATCGCATTGATTTCAAGCTAAATCATGTGTTTCGCATGGATTTGAAGCTAACTCGCTAGTTTTGCATGCTGTTGAAGCTTATTCATGTACATCACAAGTATTTGAAGCTAAACCATTTGTTTCGCAAGGATTCGAAGATCAGCCTTCTACTTCGTATTGATAAGAAGCTAAATCATGTGTTTCGCATGGATTTGAAGCTAACTCGTTCGTTTCGCTTGCATTTGTAGCTAAATCATGCACATCACAAGTATTTGAAGCTGAACCACTTGTTTCGCATGGATTTTAAGATAAGCCTTCTACTTCGCATTGATTTGAAGCTAAATCATGTGTTTCGCTTGGATTTCACGCTAACTCGTTTGATTCGCATGCAATTGAAGCTAAATCATGTATATCACAATTATTTGAAGCTAAACCATTTGATTCGCATGGATTTCAAAATAAGCCTTCTACTTCGCATTGATTTTAATCTAAATCATCTGTTTCGGATGGATTTAAAGCTATCTCGTTTTTTTCGCATGCAGTTGAAGATAAATCATGTATATCACAGGTATTTGAAGCTAATCCATTTGTTTCGCGTGGATTCGAAGATCAGCCTTCTACTTCGCATTGATTTGAAGTTAAATCATATGTTTCGCATGGAATTGAAGCTAACTCGTTCGTTTCGCCTGCATTTCAAGCTATATCACTTCTATTCACAAGTATGTGAAGCTAAATCGTTCGTTTCGCATGGATTTGACCCTAAGCCTTCAGACTTCGCGTTGACTTGATGCTAAATCACGTGTTTCGCATGGATTTGAGGCTAGCTCGTTTGTTTCGCATGCAGTTGAAGCTAAATCATGTATATCACAATTGTTTGAAGCTAAACCATTTGTTTCGCATGGATTCGTAGTTAAGCCTTCTACTTCGCATCGACTTGGAGCTAAATCATGTTTTTCGCATGGATTTAAAGCTAACTCGTTTGTTTCGCATGCATTTGAAGCTAAATCATGTATATCACAAGTGTGTGAAGCTAAACCAATTGTTTCGCATGGATTCGAAGATAACCCTTCTACTTCGCATTGATTTGAAGTTAAGTCATGTTCTTCCCCTGGATTTGAAGCTCTCTCGTTTGTCTCTCATGTAGTTGAAGCTAAATCCTGTACATCACAATTATTTGAAGCTAAAACATTTGTTTCACATGGATTTGAATCCAAGCTTTCTTCTTCGCATTGATTTGAAGTTAAATAATGTGTTTCGATTGGATTTGAAGCGAAGCCATCTAATTCGCTTTGATTTGAATCTAAATCATGTGTTTCGCATGGATTTGAAGCTAACTCGTTTATTTCGCATGCAGTTGAAGCTAAATCATGTATGTCACAAGTATTTGAAGCTAAAACATTTGACTCGCATGGATTTGAAACTCAGCATTCTACTTCGCATTGATTTGAAGCTAAATCATGTGTTCCGTATGGATTTGAAGCTAACTCGTTTGTTTCGCATGCAGTTGAAGCTAAATTATGTATATCACAAGCATTTGAAGCTAAACCATTTGTTTCGCATGGATATGAAACCACGCCTTCTACTTCGCATTGATTTGAGGCTAAATAATTTGTTTCGCTTGGATTTGAAGCTAACTCGTTTGTTTCGCATGCAGTTGAAGCTAAATCATGTATATCACAATTGTTTGAAGCTAAACCATTTGTTTTGCATGGATTCGAAGATAATCCTTCTACATCGCATTGATTTGAAGCTAAATCATGTGTTTCGCATGGATTTAAAGCGATCTCGTCTGTTTCGCATGCAGTTGAAGATAAATCATGTATATCACAGGTCTTTGAAGCTAAACCATTTGTTTCGCATGGATTCGAAGATAACCCTTCTACTTCGCATTGATTTGAAGCTAAATCATGTGTTTCGCTTGGATTTCAAGCTAACTCGTTTGTTTCGCATGCAATTGAAGATAGATCATGTATCAAACAAGTATTTGAAACTAAACCATTTGATTCGCAAGGATTCGAAGATCAGCCTTCTACTTCGCATTGATAAGAAGCTAAATCATGTGTTTCGCATGGATTTGAAACTAACTAGTTTGTTTCGCAATGCAGTTGAAGCTAAATCATGTATATCACAATTATTTGAAGCTAAACCATTTGTTTCTCATGGATTCGAAGATAACCCTTCTACTTCGAATTGACTTGAAGCTAAATCATGTGTTTCGCATGCATTTGAAGCTAATCGTTTGTATCGCATGGATTCGAAGATAAGCCTTCTAAATCGCATTGATATCAAGCTAAATCATATGTTTCGCATAGATTTGAAGCTAACTCGCTAATTTTGCATGCTGTTGAAGCTTATTCATGTATATCACAAGTATTTGAAGCTAAACCATTTGTTTCGCACGGATTCGAAGATCAGCCTTCTACTTCGCATTGATAAGAAGCTAACTCATGTGTTTCGCATGGATTTGAAGCTAACTCGTTTGTTTCGCATGCAGTTGAAGATAAATCATGTATATCACAGGTATTTCAAGCTAAATCATTTGATTCCCATGGATTTGAAGATAAGCCTTCTACTTCGCATTGATTTGAAGCTAAATCATGTGTTTCGCATCGATTTGAAGCTATCTCGTTAGTTTTTCATGCTGTTGAAGCTAAATCATGTATATCACAAGTATTTGAAGCTAAACCATTTGTTTCGCAAGGATTCGAAGATCAGCCTTCTACTTCGCATTGATAAGAAGCAAAATCATGTGTTTCGCATGGATTTGAAGCTAACTCGTTCGTTTCGCTTGCATTTGAAGCTAAATCATTCACGTCACAAGTATTTGAAGCTGAACCACTTGTTTCGCATGGATTTGAAGATAAGCCTTCTACTTCGCATTGATTTGAAGCTAAATCATGTGTTTCGCTTGGATTTCAAGCTAACTCGTTTGTTTCGCATGCAATTGAAGCTAAATCATGTATATCACAATTATTTGAAGCTAAACCATTTGATTCCCATGGATTTCAAAATAAGCTTTCTACTTCGGATTGATTTTAATCTAAATCATCTGTTTCGGATGGATTTAAAGCTATCTCGTTTGTTTCGCATGCAGTTGAAGATAAATCATGTATATCACAGGTATTTGAAGCTAAACCATTTGTTTCGCATGGATTCGAAGATAAGCCTTCTAAATCGCATTGATTTCAAGCTAAATCATGTGTTTCGCATGGATTTGAAGCTAACTCGCTAGTTTTGCATGCTGTTGAAGCTTATTCATGTACATCACAAGTATTTGAAGCTAAACCATTTGTTTCGCAAGGATTCGAAGATCAGCCTTCTACTTCGTATTGATAAGAAGCTAAATCATGTGTTTCGCATGGATTTGAAGCTAACTCGTTCGTTTCGCTTGCATTTGTAGCTAAATCATGCACATCACAAGTATTTGAAGCTGAACGACTTGTTTCGCATGGATTTTAAGATAAGCCTTCTACTTCGCATTGATTTGAAGCTAAATCATGTGTTTCGCTTGGATTTCAAGCTAACTCGTTTGATTCGCATGCAATTGAAGCTAAATCATGTATATCACAATTATTTGAAGCTAAACCATTTGATTCGCATGGATTTCAAAATAAGCCTTCTACTTCGCATTGATTTTAATCTAAATCATCTGTTTCGAATGGATTTAAAGCTATCTCGTTTTTTTCGCATGCAGTTGAAGCTAAATCATGTATATCACAAGTATTTGAAGCTAAACCATTTGATTCGCATGGATTTGATGCTATGCCTTCTACTTCGCTTTTATTTGAAACTGAATCATGTGTTTCTCTTGAATTTGAAGCTAAGCCTCCTACTTCGCATTGATTTGAAGCCAAATCATGTGTTTCGCAAGGATTTGAAGCTAACTCGTTTGTTTCGCCTACGTTTCAAGCTATATCACTTCTATTCACAAGTATGTGAAGCTAAATCGTTCGTTTCGCATGGATTTGACGCTAATCCTTCAACTTCGCGTTGACTTGATGCTAAATCACGTGTTTCGCATGGATTTGAGGCTAGCTCGTTTGTTTCGCATGCAGTTGAAGCTAAATCATGTATATCACAATTGATTGAAGGTAAACCATTTGTTTTGCATGGATACGAAGATAATCCTTCTACTTCGCATTGATTTGAAGCTAACTCGTTTGTTTCGCATGCATTTGAAGCTAAATCATGTATATCACAAGTGTTTGAAGCTAAACCATTTGTTTTGCATGGATTCGAAGATAATCCTTCTACTTCGCATTGATTTGAAGATAAATTGTGTGTTTCGCTTTGGATTTGAAGCTAACTCGTTTGTTTCGCACGCACTTGAATGTAAATCAAGTATATCACAAGTATTTGAAGCTAAACCGTTTGATTTGCATGGACTTGAAGCTACGCCTTCTACTTCGCATTGATTTGAAGATAAATCATGTGTGTCGCTTGGATTTGAAGCTCAGCCTTCTACTTCGCATTGATTTGAACCTAAATAATGTGTTTCGCTTGGATTTTAAGCTAACTCGTTTGTTTCACATGCAGTTGAAGTTAAATCATGAATATCACAAGTATTTGAAGCTAAACGAATTGTTTCGCATGGATTTGAATATAAGCCTCCTACTTCGCATTGATTTGAAGCTAAATCATGTGTATCGCATGGATTTGAAGCTAACTCGTTTGTTTCGCCTGCATTTCAAGCTATATCACTTCTATTCAGAAGCATGTGAAGCTAAATCGTTCGTTTCACATGGATTTGACGCTAATCCTTCAACTTCGCGTTGACTTGATGCTAAATCACGTGTTTCGCATGGATTTGAGGCTAGCTCGTTTGTTTCGCATGCATTTGAAGCTAAATCATGTATATCACAAGTATTTGAAGCTAAACCATTTGTTTCGCATGGATTCGAAGATAAGCCTTCTACTTCGCATTGATTTGAAGCTAAATCATGTGTTTCGCTTGGATTTGAAGCTAACTCGTTTGTTTCGCATGCAATTGAAGCTAAATCATGTATATCACAATTATTTGAAGCTAAACCATTTGATTCGCATGGATTTCAAAATAAGCCTTCTACTTCGCATTGAGTTTAATCTAAATCATCTGTTTCGAATGGATTTAAAGCTATCTCGTTTTTTTCGCATGCAGTTGAAGATAAATCATGTATATCACAGGTATTTGAAGCTAATCCATTTGTTTCGCGTGGATTCGAAGATCAGCCTACTACTTCGCATTGATTTGAAGTTAAATCATATGTTTCGCATGGATTTGAAGCTAATCGTTTGTATCGCATGCAGTTGAAGCTAAATCATGTATATCACAAGTATTTGAAGCTAAACCATTTGATTCGCATGGATTTGATGCTATGCCTTCTACTTCGCTTTTATTTGAAACTGAATCATGTGTTTCTCTTGAATTTGAAGCTAAGCCTCCTACTTCGCATTGATTTGAAGCCAAATCATGTGTTTCGCAAGGATTTGAAGCTAACTCGTTTGTTTCGCCTACGTTTCAAGCTATATCACTTCTATTCACAAGTATGTGAAGCTAAATCGTTCGTTTCGCATGGATTTGACGCTAATCCTTCAACTTCGCGTTGACTTGATGCTAAATCACGTGTTTCGCATGGATTTGAGGCTAGCTCGTTTGTTTCGCATGCAGTTGAAGCTAAATCATGTATATCACAATTGATTGAAGGTAAACCATTTGTTTTGCATGGATACGAAGATAATCCTTCTACTTCGCATTGATTTGAAGCTAACTCGTTTGTTTCGCATGCATTTGAAGCTAAATCATGTATATCACAAGTGTTTGAAGCTAAACCATTTGTTTTGCATGGATTCGAAGATAATCCTTCTACTTCGCATTGATTTGAAGATAAATTGTGTGTTTCGCTTTGGATTTGAAGCTAACTCGTTTGTTTCGCACGCACTTGAATGTAAATCAAGTATATCACAAGTATTTGAAGCTAAACCGTTTGATTTGCATGGACTTGAAGCTACGCCTTCTACTTCGCATTGATTTGAAGATAAATCATGTGTGTCGCTTGGATTTGAAGCTCAGCCTTCTACTTCGCATTGATTTGAACCTAAATAATGTGTTTCGCTTGGATTTTAAGCTAACTCGTTTGTTTCACATGCAGTTAAAGTTAAATCATGAATATCACAAGTATTTGAAGCTAAACGAATTGTTTCGCATGGATTTGAAGATAAGCCTCCTACTTCGCATTGATTTGATGCTAAATCATGTGTTTCGCATGGATTTGAAGCTAACTCGTTTGTTTCGCATGATGTTGAAGCTAAATCATGTATATCACAAGTATTTGAAGCTAAACCATTTTATTCCCATGGATTTGAAGCTATGCCTTCTACTTCGCATTGATTTGATATTAAATCATATGTTTCGCATGGTTTTTGAAGCTAACTCGTTTGTTTCGCACGCAGTTGAAGCTAAATCATGTATATCACAAGTATTTGATGCTAAACCATTTGTTTCGCATCGATTCGAAGATAACCCTTCTACTTCGCATTGATTTGAAGCTAAAACGTGTGCATCGCATGGTTTTGAAGCTTACTCGTTTGTTACGCATGCAGTTGAATCTAAATCATGTACATCACAAGTATTTGAAGCTAAACCGTTTGATTCGCATGGATTTGAAGCTAAGCCTTCTACCTCGCATTGATTTGAAGCTAAATCATTTGTTGCGCATGGAATTGAAGCTAACTCGTTTGTTTCGCATGCTGTTGAATCTGAATCATGTATATCGCAAGAATTTGAAGCTAAACCATGTGTTTCGCATGGATTCGAAGATCAGCCTTCTAGTTCGCATTGATTTGAAGCTAAATAATGTGATTCGCTTAAATTTGAAGCTAACTCGTTTGTTGCGTATGCTGTTGAAGCTAAATCATGTATAAAACAAGTATATGAAGCTAAACTATTCATCTCGGATGAATTCGAAACTAAGCCTTCTGCTTCGCAATGATTTGGACTAAATTATGTCTATCGCTTGGATTTGAAGCTAAACTTACTACTTCGCATTGATTTGAAGCTACATCATGTGTTTGGCTTGGATTTGAGACTAACTAGTTTGTTTCGCAATGCAGTTGAAGCTAAATCATGTATGTCACAATTATTTGAAGCTAAACCATTTGATTCGCATGGATTTCAAAATAAGCCTTCTACTTCGCATTGATTTGAAGCTAAATCATGTGTTTCGCATGGATTTGAAGCTAACTCGTTCGGATCGCCTGCATTTGATGTTAAATCATGTATATCACAAGTATCTGAAGCTAAACCATTTGCTTCGCATGGAATTGAAACTGAGCCTTCTACTTCGCATTGATTTGAATCTAAATCATGTGTTTCGCTTGAATTTGAAGCTAAGCCTTCTACTTCGCATTGATTTGAAGCTAAATCGTGTGTTTCGTTTGGATTTGAAGCTAACTCGTTTGTTTCGCATGCAGTTGAAACTAAGTAACGTATAAAACAAGTATTTGATGCTAAACTATTCGTTTCGCATGGATCTGATACTAAGCATTCTACTTCGCATTGATTTGATGCTGAATTATGTGATTCGCTTTCATTTGAAGCTAACACGTTTGTTTCACATCCATTTGAAGCTAAATAATGTATATCACAAGTATGGAGTTGAAGATAAGTATTCTACTTCGCATTGATTTGAAGCTAAATCATGAGTTTCGCATGGATTTGAAGCTAAATCATGTGTTTTGAATGGATGCGACGTTAACTCGTTTGCTTCCTAAGCAGTTGAATCTAAATCATGTATATCGTAAGTATTTGAAGCTAAAGAACTTGATTCGCATGGATTTCATACCAAGCCTTCTACTTCGCATTGATTTGAAGGTAAATCATGACTTTTGCATGGATTTAAAGCTAACTCGTTTGTTTCACCTGCATTTGAAGCTATATCAGTGATATTCGCAAGTATTTGAAGCTAAATCATTCGTTTCGCTGGATTTGAAGCTAAGCCTTCTACTTCGCATTGATTTGAAGATAAATCATGTGTGTCGCTTGGATTTGAAGCTCAGCCTTTTACTTCGCATTGATTTGAAGCTAAATAATGTGTTTCGCTTGGATTTTAAGCTAACTCGTTCGTTTCACATGCAGTTGAAGTTAAATCATGAATATCACAAGTATTTGAAGCTAAACGAATTGTTTCTTATGGATTTGAAGATAAGCCTCCTACTTCGCATTGATTTGATGCTAAATCATGTGGTTCGCATGGATTTGAAGCCAACTCGTTTGTTCGCATGCAGTTGAAGTTAAATCATGTATATCACAAGTATTTGATGCTAAACCATTTGTTTCGCATCGATTCGAAGATAAGCCTTCTACTTCGCATTGATTTGAAGCTAAAACGTGTGCTTCGCATGGTTTTGAAGCTTACTCGTTTGTTACGCATGCAGTTGAATCTAAATCATGTATACCACAAGTATTTGAAGCTAAACCATTTGTTTCGCATGGATTTAAAGCTGAGCCTTCTTCTTCGCATTGATTTGATGCTAAATCATGTGTTTCGCATGGATTTGAAGCTAACTCGTTTGTTTCGCATGATGTTGAAGCTAAATCATGTATATCACAAGTATTTGAAGCTAAACCATTTTATTCCCATGGATTTGAAGCTATGCCTTCTACTTCGCATTGATTTGATATTAAATCATATGTTTCGCATGGATTTGGAGCTAACTCGTTTGTTTCGCATGCAGTTGATGCTGAATCATGTATGTCACAAGTATTTGCAGCTAAACCATTTGTTTCGCATGGATTCGTAGTTCACCCTTCTACTTCGCATCGATTTGGAGCTAAATCATGTTTTTCGCATGGTTTTTGAAGCTAACTCGTTTGTTTCGCACGCAGTTGAAGCTAAATCATTTATATCACAAGTGTTTGAAGCTAAACCATTTGTTTCGCATGGATTCGAAGATAACACATCTACTTCGCATTGATTTGAAGCTAAATCATGTGTTTCGCATGGATTTGAAGCTAACTCGTTTGTTTCGCATGCTGTTGAAGCTAAATCATGTACATCACAAGTATTTGAATCTAAACCGTTTGATTCGCATGGATTTGAAGCTAAGCCTTCTACCTCGCATTGATTTGAAGATAAATCATGTGTTTCGCTTGGATTTGAAGCTAACTCGTTTGTTTCGCACGCACTTGAATCTAAATCAAGTATATCACAAGTATTTGAAGCTAAACCGTTTGATTCGCATGGACTTGAAGCTACGCCTTCTACTTCGCATTGATTTGAAGATAAATCATGTGTGTCGCTTGGATTTGAAGCTCAGCCTTTTACTTCGCATTGATTTGAAGCTAAATAATGTGTTTCGCTTGGATTTTAAGCTAACTCGTTTGTTTCACATGCAGTTGAAGTTAAATCATGAATATCACAAGTATTTGAAGCTAAACGAATTGTTTCTTATGGATTTCAAGATAAGCCTCCTACTTCGCATTGATTTGATGCTAAATCATGTGTTTCGCATGGATTTGAAGCTAACTCGTTTGTTTCGCATGCAGTTGAAGCTAAATCATGTATATCACAATTGTTTGAAGCCAAACCATTTGTTTTGCATGGATACGAAGATAATCCTTCTACTTCGCATTGATTTGAAGATAAATCATGTGTGTCGCTTGGATTTGAAGATCAGCCTTCTACTTCGCATTGATTTGAAGCTGAATAATGTGTTTCGCTTGGATTTTAAGCTAACTCGTTTGTTTCACATGCAGTTGAAGTTGAATCAAGAATATCACAAGTCTTTGAAGCTAAACGAATTGTTCCGCATGGATTTGAAGATAAGCCTCCTACTTCGCATTGATTTGATGCTAAATCATGTGTTTCGCATGGATTTGAAGCTAACTCGTTTGTTTCGCATGATGTTGAAGCTAAATCATGTATATCACAAGTATTTGAAACTAAACGAATTGTTCCGCATGGATTTGAAGATAAGCCTCCTACTTCGCATTGATTTGATGCTAAATCATGTGTTTCGCATGGATTTGAAGCTAACTCGTTTGTTTCGCATGATGTTGAAGCTAAATCATGTATATCACAATTATTTGAAGCTAAACCATTTTATTCCCATGGATTTGAAGCTATGCCTTCTACTTCGCATTGATTTGATATTAAATCATATGTTTCGCATGGATTTGAAGCTAACTCGTTTGTTTCGCATGCAGTTGATGCTGAATCATGTATGTCACAAGTATTTGCAGCTAAACCATTTGTTTCGCATGGATTCGTAGTTCACCCTTCTACTTCGCATCGATTTGGAGCTAAATCATGTTTTTCGCATGGTTTTTGAAGCTAACTCGTTTGTTTCGCACGCAGTTGCAGCTAAATCATTTATATCACAAGTGTTTGAAGCTAAACCATTTGTTTCGCATGGATTTGAAGATAACCCATCTACTTCGCATTGATTTGAAGCTAAATCATATGTTTCGCATGGATTTGAAGCTAACTCGTTTGTTTCGCATGCAGTTGATGCTGAATCATGTATGTCACAAGTATTTGCAGCTAAACCATTTGTTTCGCATGGATTCGTAGTTCACCCTTCTACTTCGCATCGATTTGGAGCTAAATCATGTTTTTCGCATGCTTTTTGAAGCTAACTCGTTTGTTTCGCACGCAGTTGCAGCTAAATCATTTATATCACAAGTGTTTGAAGCTAAACCATTTGTTTCGCATGGATTTGAAGATAACCCATCTACTTCGCATTGATTTGAAGCTAAATCATGTGTTTCGCATGGATTTGAAGCTAACTCGTTTGTTTCGCATGCTGTTGAAGCTAAATCGTGTATATCACAAGTATTTGAAGCTAAACCGTTTGATTCGCATGGATTTGAAGCTAAGCCTTCTACCTCGCATTGATTTGAAGATAAATCATGTGTTTCGCTTGGATTTGAAGCTAACTCGTGTGTTTCGCACGCACTTGAATCTAAATCAAGTATATCACAAGTATTTGAAGCTAAACCGTTTGATTCGCATGGACTTGAAGCTACGCATTCTACTTCGCATTGATTTGAAGATAAATCATGTGTGTCGCTTGGATTTGAAGCTCAGCCTTCTACTTCGCATTGATTTGAAGCTAAATAATGTGTTTCGCTTGGATTTTAAGCTAACTCGTTTGTTTCACATGCAGTTGAAGTTAAATCATGAATATCACAAGTATTTGAAGCTAATCGAATTGTTTCGCATGGATTTGAAGATAAGCCTCCTACTTCGCATTGATTTGATGCTAAATCATGTGTTTCGCATGGATTTGAAGCTCAGCCTTCTACTTCGCATTGATTTGAAGCTAAATCACGTGTTTCGCATGGATTTGAGGCTAGCTCGTTTGTTTCGCATGCAGTTGAAGCTAAATCATGTATATCACAATTGTTTGAAGCCAAACCATTTGTTTTGCATGGATACGAAGATAATCCTTCTACTTCGCATTGATTTGAAACTAAATCATGTGTTTCGCTTGGATTTGAAGCTAACTCGTTTGTTTCGCACGCACTTGAATCTAAATCAAGTATATCACAAGTATTTGAAGCTAAACCGTTTGATTCGCATGGACTTGAAGCTACGCCTTCTACTTCGCATTGATTTGAAGATAAATCATGTGTGTCGCTTGGATTTGAAGATCAGCCTTCTACTTCGCATTGATTTGAAGCTAAATAATGTGTTTCGCTTGGATTTTAAGCTAACTCGTTTGTTTCACATGCAGTTGAAGTTAAATCATGAATATCACAAGTATTTGAAGCTAAACGAATTGTTCCGCATGGATTTGAAGCTCAGCCTTCTACTTCGCATTGATTTGAAGCTAAATCACGTGTTTCGCATGGATTTGAGGCTAGCTCGTTTATTTCGCATGCTGTTGAAGCTAAATCATGTGTATCACAAGTATTTGAAGCTAAAAAATTTTATTCCCATGGATTTGAAGCTATGCCTTCTACGTCGCATTGATTTGATATTAAATCATGTTTTTCGCATGGTTTTTGAAGCTAACACGTTTGTTTCGCACGCAGTTGCAGCTAAATCATTTATATCACAAGTGTTTGAAGCTAAACCATTTGTTTCGCATGGATTTGAAGATAACCCATCTACTTCGCATTGATTTGAAGCTAAATCATGTGTTTCGCATGGATTTGAAGCTAACTCGTTTGTTTCGCATGCTGTTGAAGCTAAATCATGTATATCACAAGTATTTGAAGCTAAACCATTTTATTCCCATGGATTTGAAGCTATGCCTTCTACTTCGCATTGAGTTGATATTAAATCATATGTTTCGCATGGTTTTTGAAGCTAACTCGTTTGTTTCGCATGCACTTGATTATAAATCATGTATATCTTAAGTATTTGAAGCTAAACCATTTGATTCGCATGGATTTGAAACTAATCCTTCTACTTCGCATTAATTTGAAGCTGAATCATGTGTTTCGCTTGTATTTGAAGCTAACTTGTTTGTTTCGCATGCAGTTGAAACTAAATCATGTATATCACACGTTTTTGAATCTAAACAATCTGTTTCGTGTGGATTCGGAGATCAGCCTTCTTCTTCGAATTGATTTGAAGCTAAATCATGTGTTTCGCTTGGATTTGAAGCTAACTCGTTTGTTTCGCATGCTGTTGAAGCTAAATCATGTATATCACAAGTATTTGAAGCTAAGCCATTTGATTCGCATGGATTTGAAGCTAAGCCTTCTACTTCGCATTGATTTGAAGTTAAATCATGTGTTTCGCTTGGATTTGAAGCTAACTCGTTTGTTTCGCATGCAGTTGAAGCGAAATCATGTATATCACAAGTATTTGAATCTGAACCATTTGTTTCGCATGAATATCAAGCTAAACCAAGTGCTTCGCATGAATTTGAAGCTAAATCATGTGATTCGCATCGATTTGAAGCTAACTCGTTTGTTTCGCCTGCTATTGAAGCTAAATCACGTATATCACAAGTATTTGAAGCTGAACCATTTGTTTCGCATGGATTCGATGATAAGCCTTCTACCTCGCATTGATTTGAAGATAAATTATGTGTTTCGCATGGATTTGAATCTAACACGTATGTTTCGCTCGCACTTGAATCTAAATCAAGTATATCACAATTATTTGAAGCTAAACCATTTGTTTCGCATGGATTCGAAGATCAGGCTTCTGCTTCGCATTTATTTGCAGCTAAATCATGTGTTCCGTATGGATTTGAAGCTAACTCGTTTGTTTCGCATGCAGTTGGAGTTAAATCATGAATATCACAAGTATTTGAAGCTAAACGAATTGTTTCGCATGGATTTGAAGATAAGCCTCCTACCTCGCATTGATTTGATGCTAAATCATGTGTTCCGCTAGGATTTGAAGCGAACTCGTTTGTTTAGCCTGCATTTGAAGCTGAAACATGTATATCCCAAGTATTTGAAGCTAAACCATTTGTTTCGCATAGATTCGAATATAAGCCTTCTACTTCGCATCGATTTGAAGCTAAATCATGTGTTTCGCATGGATTTGAAGCTAACTCGTTTGTTTCGCATGCAGTAGTAGCTGTATCATGTATATCACATGTATTTGAAGCTAAATCATTCGTTTCGCATGGATTCGAAGATCAGCCTTCTACTTCGCATTCATTTGAAGCTAAATCATGTGTTTCGCATGGATTTGATGCTGACTCGTTTGTTTCGCCTGCATTTGAAGCTAAATCATGTATATCACATATAATTGAAGCTAAACCATCTGTTTCGTGTGGATTCGAAGTTCAGACTTCTGCTTCGCATTGATTTGAAGCTAAATAATGTGTTTCGCATGGATTTGAAGCTTATTCGTTTGTTTTGCATGCAGTTGAAGCTAAATCATGTATATCACAAGTATTTGAATCTGAACCATTTGATTCCCTTGAATAGTACGCTAAACCATGTCTTTCGAATGAATTTGAAGCTAAATCATGTGTTTTGAATGGATTTGAAGCTAATTCGGTTGTTTCGCATGCATTTGAAGCTAAATCATGTATATCACATATAATTGAAGCTAAACCATTTGATTCGCATGGATTCGAAGATAAGCCTTCTACTTCGCATTGATTTGAAGCTAAATCATGTCTATCGCTAGGATTTGAAGCTAACTCGTTTGTTTCTCATACTGTTGAAGCTAAATCATGTATAACACAAGTATTTGAGCCTGAGCCATTTGTTTCGCATGGATTCGAAGATCAGCCTCCTAATTCGCATTGATTTGAAGGTAAATCATGTCTTTTGCATGGATTTAAAGCTAACTCGTTTGTTTCACCTGCATTTGAAGCAATATCAGAGATATTCACAAGTATTTGAAGCTAAATCATTCGTTTCGCTGGATTTGAAGCTAAGCCTTCTACTTCGCATTGATTTGAAGCTAAATCATGTGTTTCGCATGGTTTTGAAGCTAACTCGTTTGTTTCGCCGGCATTTCAAGCTATATCACTTCTATTCAGAAGCATGTGAAGCTAAATCGTTCGTTTCACATGGATTTGACGCTAATCCTTCAACTTCGCGTTGACTTGATGCTAAATCACGTGTTTCGCATGGATTTGAGGCTAGCTCGTTTGTTTCGCATGCATTTGAAGCTAAATCATGTATATCACAAGTATTTGAAGCTAAACCATTTGTTTCGCATGGATTCGAAGATAAGCCTTCTACTTCGCATTGATTTGAAGCTAAATCATGTGTTTCGCTTGGATTTGAAGCTAACTCGTTTGTTTCGCACGCACTTGAATCTAAATCAAGTATATCACAAGTATTTGAAGCTAAACCGTTTTATTCGCATGGACTTGAAGCTACGCCTTCTACTTCGCATTGATTTGAAGATAAATCATGTGTGTTGCTTGGATTTGAAGCTCAGCCTCCTACTTCGCATTGATTTCAAGCTAAATAATGTGTTTCGCTTGGATTTTAAGCTAACTCGTTTGTTTCACATGCAGTTGAAGTTAAATCATGAATATCACAAGTATTTGAAGCTAAACGAATTGTTTCGCATGGATTTGAAGATAAGCCTCCTACTTCGCATTGATTTGATGCTAAATCATGTGTTTCGCATGGATTTGAAGCTAACTCGTTTGTTTCGCATGATGTTGAAGCTAAATCATGTATATCACAAGTATTTGAAGCTAAACCATTTTATTCCCATGGATTTGAAGCTATGCCTTCTACTTCGCATTGATTTGATATTAAATCATATGTTTCGCATGGATTTGAAGCTAACTCGTTTGTTTCGCATGCTGTTGAAGCTAAATCATGTATATCACAAGTATTTGAAGCTAAACCGTTTGATTCGCATGGATTTGAAGCTAAGCCTTCTACCTCGCATTGATTTGAAGATAAATCATGTATTTCGCATGGATTTGAAGCTAACTCGTTTGTTTCGCATGATGCTGAAGCTAAATCATGTATATCACAAGTATTTGAAGCTAAACCATTTTATTCCCATGGATTTGAAGCTATGCCTCCTACTTCGCATTGATTTGAAGCTGAATCATGTGTTTCGCTTGGATTTGAAGCTCAGCCTTCTACTTCGCATTGATTTGAAGCTAAATAATGTGTTTCGCTTGGATTTTAAGCTAACTCGTTTGTTTCACATGCAGTTGAAGTTAAATCATGAATATCACAAGTATTTGAAGCTAATCGAATTGTTTCGCATGGATTTGAAGATAAGCCTCCTACTTCGCATTTATTTGTTGCTAAATCATGTGTTTCGCATGGATTTGAAGCTAACTCGTTTGTTTCGCATGATGTTGAAGCTAAATCATGTATATCACAATTATTTGAAGCTAAACCATTTTATTCCCATGGATTTGAAGCTATGCCTTCTACTTCGCATTGATTTGATATTAAATCATATGTTTCGCATGGATTTGAAGCTAACTCGTTTGTTTCGCATGCAGTTGATGCTGAATCATGTATGTCACAAGTATTTGCAGCTAAACCATTTGTTTCGCATGGATTCGTAGATCAGCCTTCTACTTCGCATCGATTTGGAAATAAATCATGTTTTTCGCATGGTTTTTGAAGCTAACTCGTTTGTTTCGCACGCAGTTGAAGCCAAATCATTTATATCACAAGTGTTTGAAGCTAAACCATTCGTTTCGCATGGATTCGAAGATAACCCATCTACTTCGCATTGATTTGAAGCTAAATCACGTGTTTCGCATGGATTTGAGGCTAGCTCGTTTGTTTCGCATGCAGTTGAAGCTAAATCATGTATATCACAATTGTTTGAAGCCAAACCATTTGTTTAGCATGGATACGAAGATAATCCTTCTACCTCGCATTGATTTGAAGATCAATCATGTGTTTCGCTTGGATTTGAAGCTAACTCGTTGGTTTCGCACGCACTTGAATCTAAATCAAGTATTTGAAGCTAAACCGTTTTATTCGCATGGACTTGAAGCTACGCCTTCTACTTCGCATTGATTTGAAGATAAATCATGTGTGTCGCTTGGATTTGAAGCTCAGCCTTCTACTTCGCATTGATTTGAAGCTAAATAATGTGTTTCGCTTGGATTTTAAGCTAACTCGTTTGTTTCACATGCAGTTGAAGTTAAATCATGAATATCACAAGTATTTGAAGCTAATCGAATTGTTTCGCATGGATTTGAAGATAAGCCTCCTACTTCGCATTTATTTGTTGCTAAATCATGTGTTTCGCATGGATTTGAAGCTAACTCGTTTGTTTCGCATGATGTTGAAGCTAAATCATGTATATCACAATTATTTGAAGCTAAACCATTTTATTCCCATGGATTTGAAACTATGCCTTCTACTTCGCATTGATTTGATATTAAATCATATGTTTCGCATGGATTTGAAGCTAACTCGTTTGTTTCGCATGCAGTTGATGCTGAATCATGTATGTCACAAGTATTTGCAGCTAAACCATTTGTTTCGAATGGATTCGTAGTTCAGCCTACTACTTCGCATCGATTTGGAACTAAATCATGTTTTTCGCGTGGTTTTTGAAGCTAACTCGTTTGTTTCGCACGCAGTTGAAGCCAAATCATTTATATCACAAGTGTTTGAAGCTAAACCATTTGTTTCGCATGGATTCGAAGATAACCCATCTACTTCACATTGATTTGAAGCTAAATCATGTGTTTCGCATGGATTTGAAGCTAACTCGTTTGTTTCGCATGCTGTTGAAGCTAAATCATGTATATCACAAGTATTTGAATCTAAACCGTTTGATTCGCATGGATTTGAAGCTAAGCCTTCTACTTCGCATTGATTTGATATTAAATCATATGTTTCGCATGGATTTGAAGCTAACTCGTTTGTTTCGCCTGCATTTGAAGCTAAATCATGTATATCTTAAGTATTTGAAGCTAAACCATTTGATTCGCATGGATTTGAAACTAATCCTTCTACTTCGCATTAATTTGAAGCTGAATCATGTGTTTCGCTTGGATTTGAAGCTCAGCCTTCTACTTCGCATTGATTTGAAGCTAAATAATGTGTTTCGCTTGGATTTTAAGCTAACTCGTTTGTTTCACATGCAGTTGAAGTTAAATCATGAATATCACAAGTATTTGAAGCTAATCGAATTGTTTCGCATGGATTTGAAGATAAGCCTCCTACTTCGCATTTATTTGTTGCTAAATCATGTGTTTCGCATGGATTTGAAGCTAACTCGTTTGTTTCGCATGATGTTGAAGCTAAATCATGTATATCACAATTATTTGAAGCTAAACCATTTTATTCCCATGGATTTGAAGCTATGCCTTCTACTTCGCATTGATTTGATATTAAATCATATGTTTCGCATGGATTTGAAGCTAACTCGTTTGTTTCGCATGCAGTTGATGCTGAATCATGTATGTCACAAGTATTTGCAGCTAAACCATTTGTTTCGCATGGATTCGTAGTTCAGCCTTCTACTTCGCATCGATTTGGAACTAAATCATGTTTTTCGCATGATTTTTGAAGCTAACTCGTTTGTTTCGCACGCATTTGAAGCCAAATCATTTATATCACAAGTGTTTGAAGCTAAACCATTCGTTTCGCATGGATTCGAAGATAACCCATCTACTTCGCATTGATTTGAAGCTAAATCACGTGTTTCGCATGGATTTGAGGCTAGCTCGTTTGTTTCTCATACTGTTGAAGCTAAATCATGTATATCACAATTGTTTGAAGCTAAACCATTTGTTTAGCATGGATACGAAGATAATCCTTCTACTTCGCATTGATTTGAAGATAAATCATGTGTGTCGCTTGGATTTGAAGCTCAGCCTTCTACTTCGCATTGATTTGAAGCTAAATAATGTGTTTCGCTTGGATTTTAAGCTAACTCGTTTGTTTCACATGCAGTTGAAGTTAAATCATGAATATCACAAGTATTTGAAGCTAATCGAATTGTTTCGCATGGATTTGAAGATAAGCCTCCTACTTCGCATTTATTTGTTGCTAAATCATGTGTTTCGCATGGATTTGAAGCTAACTCGTTTATTTCGCATGATGTTGAAGCTAAATCATGTATATCACAATTATTTGAAGCTAAACCATTTTATTCCCATGGATTTGAAACTATGCCTTCTACTTCGCATTGATTTGATATTAAATCATATGTTTCGCATGGATTTGAAGCTAACTCGTTTGTTTCGCATGCAGTTGATGCTGAATCATGTATGTCACAAGTATTTGCAGCTAAACCATTTGTTTCGAATGGATTCGTAGTTCAGCCTTCTACTTCGCATCGATTTGGAACTAAATCATGTTTTTCGCATGGTTTTTGAAGCTAACTCGTTTGTTTCGCACGCAGTTGAAGCCAAATCATTTATATCACATGTGTTTGAAGCTAAACCATTTGTTTCGCATGGATTCGAAGATAATCCATCTACTTCGCATTGATTTGAAGCTAAATCATGTGTTTCGCTTGGACTTGAAGCTAACTCGTTTGTTTCGCACGCACTTGAATCTAAATCAAGTATATCACAAGTATTTGAAGCTAAACCGTTTGATTCGCATGGATTTGAAGCTACGCCTTCTACTTCGCATTTATTTGAAGATAAATCATGTGTGTCGCTTGGATTTGTAGTTCAGCCTTCTACTTCGCATTGATTTGAAGCTAAATAATGTATTTCGCTTGGATTTTAAGCTGACTCGTTTGTTTCACATGCAGTTGAAGGTAAATCATGAATATCACAAGTATTTGAAGCTAATCGAATTGTTTCGCATGGATTTGAATATAAGCCTCCTACTTCGCATTGATTTGATGCTAAATCATGTGTTTCGCATGGATTTGGAGCTAACTCGTTTGTTTCCCATGATGTTGAATCTAAATCATGTATATCACAAGTATTTGAAGCTAAACCATTTTATTCCCATGGATTTGAAGCTATGCCTTCTACATCGCATTGATTTGATGTTAAATCATATGTTTCGCATGGATTTGAAGCTACCTCGTTTGTTTCGCATGCACTTCAATATAAATCAAGTATATCACAAGTATTTGAAGCTAAATCATCTGTTTCGTGTGGATTCGAAGATCAGCCTTCTACTTCGCATTGATTTGAAGCTAAATCATGTGTTTCGCTTGTATTGGAAGCTAACTCGTTTTTTTCGCATGCAGTCGAAGCTAAATCATGTATATCATAAGTATTTGAAGCTGACCCATTTGTTTGGCATGAATATTAAGCTAAACCATGTGTTTCGAATGAAGTTGAAGGTAAATCATGTGTTTCGAAAGGATGTGAAGCTAACTCGTTTGTTTCGCCTGCATTTGAAGCTAAATCATGTTTATCTTAAGTATTTGAAGCTAAACCATTTGATTCGCATGGATTTGAAACTAATCCTTCTACTTCGCATTAATTTGAAGCTGAATCATGTGTTTCGCTTGTATTTGAAGCTAACTCGTTTTTTTCGCATGCAGTCGAAGCTAAATCATGTATATCACACGTTTTTGAATCTAAACAATCTGTTTCGTGTGGATTCGGAGATCAGCCTTCTTCTTCGCATTGATTTGAAGCGAAATCATATGTTTCGCTTGGATTTGGAGCTAACTCGTTTGTTTCGCATGCAGTTGAAGCTAAATCGTGTACATCACAAGTATTTGAAGCGAAACCATCTTATTCGTGTGGATTCGAAGGTATGCCTTCTACTTCGCATTGATTTGAAGCTAAATCATGTTTTTCGCATGGTTTTTGAAGCTAACTCGTTTGTTTCGCATGCTATTGAAGCTAAATCATGGATATCACAAGTGTTTGAAGCTAAACCATTTGTTTTGCTTGGATTCGAAGATCATCCTTCTTCTTCGCATTAATTGAATCTAAATCATGTGTTTCGCTTGGATTTGAAGCAAACTCGTTGGTTTTGCATGCAGTTGAAGCAAAATCACGCATATCACAAGTATTTGAAGCTAAACCATTTGATTCGCATGGATTTGAAGCTAAGCCTTCTACTTCGCATTGATTTGAAGTTAAATCATGTGTTTCGCTTGGATTTGAAGCTAACTCGTTTGTTTCGCATGCAGTTGAAGCGAAATCATGTATATCACAAGTATTTGAATCTGAACCATTTGTTTCGCATGAATATCAAGCTAAACCAAGTGCATCGCATGAATTTGAAGCTAAATCATGTGATTCGCATCGATTTGAAGCTAACTCGTTTGTTTCGCCTGCTATTGAAGCTAAATCACGTATATCACAAGTATTTGAAGCTGAACCATTTGTTTCGCATGGATTTGAAGCTAACTCGTTTGTTTCGCATGCAGTAGTAGCTGTATCATGTATATCACATGTATTTGAAGCTAAACCATTCGTTTCGCATGGATTCGAAGATCAGCCTTCTACTTCGCATTCATTTGAAGTTAAATCATGTGTTTCGCATGGATTTGAAGCTAACTCGTTTGTGTCGCTTGCATTTGAAGCTATATCACTTATATTCGCAAGTATTTGTAGCTAAACCATTCGTTTCGCATGGATTCGAAGATCAGCCTTCTACTTCGGATTCATTTGAAGCTAAATCATGTGTTTCGCATGGATTTGAAGCTTACTCGTTTGTTTCGCCTGCATTTGAAGCTATATCATGTATATCAGAAGTATTTGAATCTGAACCACTTGATTCCCATGAATAGTACGCTAAACCATGTCTTTCGAATGAATTTGAATCTAAATCATGTGTTTTGAATGGATTTGGAGCTAACTCGTTTGTTTCGCATGCATTTGAATCTAAATCATGCATATCACATATAATTGAAGCTAAACCATCTGTTTCGTGTGGATTCGAAGGTAAGCCTTCTACGTCGCATTGATTTGATGCAAAGTCATGTGTTTCGCTTGGATTTGAAGCCAACTCGTTTGTTTCTCATGCAGTTGAAGCAAAATCATGTATAGCACAAGTATTTGAGCCTGAGCCATTTGTTTCGCAAGGATTCGAAGATCAGCCATCGGCTTCGCATTGATTTTAAGCTATATCATGTGTTTCGCATGGTTTTTGAAGCTAACTCGTTTGTTTCGCCTGCATTTGAAGCTGAATCATGTATATCACAATTATTTGAAGCTAAACCATCGGTTTCGTGTGGATACGAAGGTAAGCCTTCTACTTCGCATTGAATTGAGGCTAAATCATGTGTTTCGCATGGATTTGAAACTGACTCGTTTGTTTCGCATGCATTTGAAGCTATATGATGTATATCACAAGTATTCGAATATGAACCATTTGATTCCCATGAACAGTACGCTAAACCATGTCTTTCGAATGAATTTGAAGCCAAATCATGTGTTTTGAATGGATTTGAAGCTAACTCGTTTGTTTCGCATGCTGTTGAAGCTAAATCATGTATATCACAAGTATTTGAATCTAAACCGTTTGATTCGCATGGACTTGAAGCTACGCCTTCTACTTCGCATTTATTTGAAGATAAATCATGTGTGTCGCTTGGATTTGTAGTTCAGCCTTCTACTTCGCATTGATTTGAAGCTAAATAATGTATTTCGCTTGGATTTTAAGCTGACTCGTTTGTTTCACATGCAGTTGAAGGTAAATCATGAATATCACAAGTATTTGAAGCTAATCGAATTGTTTCGCATGGATTTGAATATAAGCCTCCTACTTCGCATTGATTAGATGCTAAATCATGTGTTTCGCATGGATTTGGAGCTAACTCGTTTGTTTCCCATGATGTTGAAGCTAAATCATGTATATCACAAGTATTTGAAGCTAAACCATTTTATTCCCATGGATTTGAAGCTATGCCTTCTACTTCGCATTGATTTGATGTTAAATCATATGTTTCGCATGGATTTGAAGCTACCTCGTTTGTTTCGCATGCACTTGAATATAAATCAAGTATATCACAAGTATTTGAAGCTAAATCATCTGTTTCGTGTGGATTCGAAGATCAGCCTTCTACTTCGCATTGATTTGAAGCTAAATCATGTGTTTCGCTTGTATTGGAAGCTAACTCGTTTTTTTCGCATGCAGTTGAAGCTAAATCATGTATATCATAAGTATTTGAAGCTGACCCATTTGTTTGGCATGAATATTAAGCTAAACCATGTGTTTCGAATGAAGTTGAAGGTAAATCATATGTTTCGAAAGGATGTGAAGCTAACTCGTTTGTTTCGCCTGCATTTGAAGCTAAATCATGTATATCTTAAGTATTTGAAGCTAAACCATTTGATTCGCATGGATTTGAAACTAATCCTTCTACTTCGCATTAATTTGAAGCTGAATCATGTGTTTCGCTTGTATTTGAAGCTAACTCGTTTTTTTCGCATGCAGTCGAAGCTAAATCATGTATATCACACGTTTTTGAATCTAAACAATCTGTTTCGTGTGGATTCGGAGATCAGCCTTCTTCTTCGCATTGATTTGAAGCGAAATCATATGTTTCGCTTGGATTTGGAGCTAACTCGTTTGTTTCGCATGCAGTTGAAGCTAAATCGTGTACATCACAAGTATTTGAAGCGAAACCATCTTATTCGTGTGGATTCGAAGGTATGCCTTCTACTTCGCATTGATTTGAAGCTAAATCATGTTTTTCGCATGGTTTTTGAAGCTAACTCGTTTGTTTCGCATGCTATTGAAGCTAAATCATGGATATCACAAGTGTTTGAAGCTAAACCATTTGTTTTGCTTGGATTCGAAGATCATCCTTCTTCTTCGCATTAATTGAATCTAAATCATGTGTTTCGCTTGGATTTGAAGCAAACTCGTTGGTTTTGCATGCAGTTGAAGCAAAATCACGCATATCACAAGTATTTGAAGCTAAACCATTTGATTCGCATGGATTTGAAGCTAAGCCTTCTACTTCGCATTGATTTGAAGTTAAATCATGTGTTTCGCTTGGATTTGAAGCTAACTCGTTTGTTTCGCATGCAGTTGAAGCGAAATCATGTATATCACAAGTATTTGAATCTGAACCATTTGTTTCGCATGAATATCAAGCTAAACCAAGTGCATCGCATGAATTTGAAGCTAAATCATGTGATTCGCATCGATTTGAAGCTAACTCGTTTGTTTCGCCTGCTATTGAAGCTAAATCACGTATATCACAAGTATTTGAAGCTGAACCATTTGTTTCGCATGGATTTGAAGCTAACTCGTTTGTGTCGCTTGCATTTGAAGCTATATCACTTATATTCGCAAGTATTTGTAGCTAAACCATTCGTTTCGCATGGATTCGAAGATCAGCCTTCTACTTCGGATTCATTTGCAGCTAAATCATGTGTTTCGCATGGATTTGAAGCTCACTCGTTTGTTTCGCCTGCATTTGAAGCTATATCATGTATATCAGAAGTATTTGAATCTGAACCACTTGATTCCCATGAATAGTACACTAAACCATGTCTTTCGAATGAATTTGAATCTAAATCATGTGTTTTGAATGGATTTGGAGCTAACTCGTTTGTTTCGCATGCATTTGAATCTAAATCATGCATATCACATATAATTGAAGCTAAACCATCTGTTTCGTGTGGATTCGAAGGTAAGCCTTCTACGTCGCATTGATTTGATGCAAAGTCATGTGTTTCGCTTGGATTTGAAGCCAACTCGTTTGTTTCGCATGCAGTTGAAGCAAAATCATGTATAGCACAAGTATTTGAGCCTGAGCCATTTGTTTCGCAAGGATTCGAAGATCAGCCATCGGCTTCGCATTGATTTTAAGCTATATCATGTGTTTCGCATGGTTTTTGAAGCCAACTCGTTTGTTTCGCCTGCATTTGAAGCTGAATCATGTATATCACAATTATTTGAAGCTAAACCATCGGTTTCGTGTGGATACGAAGGTAAGCCTTCTACTTCGCATTGAATTGAAGCTAAATCATGTGTTTCGCATGGATTTGAAACTGACTCGTTTGTTTCGCATGCATTTGAAGCTATATGATGTATATCACAAGTATTCGAATATGAACCATTTGATTCCCATGAATAGTACGCTAAACCATGTCTTTCGAATGAATTTGAAGCCAAATCATGTGTTTTGAATGGATTTGAAGCTAACTCGTTTGTTTCGCATGCAGTCGAAGCTAAATCATGTATATCACACGTTTTTGAATCTAAACAATCTGTTTCGTGTGGATTCGGAGATCAGCCTTCTTCTTCGCATTGATTTGAAGCGAAATCATATGTTTCGCTTGGATTTGGAGCTAACTCGTTTGTTTCGCATGCAGTTGAAGCTAAATCGTGTACATCACAAGTATTTGAAGCGAAACCATCTTATTCGTGTGGATTCGAAGGTAAGCCTTCTACTTCGCATTGATTTGAAGCTAAATCATGTTTTTCGCATGGTTTTTGAAGCTAACTCGTTTGTTTCGCATGCTATTGAAGCTAAATCATGGATATCACAAGTGTTTGAAGCTAAACCATTTGTTTTGCTTGGATTCGAAGATCATCCTTCTTCTTCGCATTAATTGAATCTAAATCATGTGTTTCGCTTGGATTTGAAGCAAACTCGTTGGTTTTGCATGCAGTTGAAGCAAAATCACGCATATCACAAGTATTTGAAGCTAAACCATTTGATTCGCATGGATTTGAAGCTAAGCCTTCTACTTCGCATTGATTTGAAGTTAAATCATGTGTTTCGCTTGGATTTGAAGCTAACTCGTTTGTTTCGCATGCAGTTGAAGCGAAATCATGTATATCACAAGTATTTGAATCTGAACCATTTGTTTCGCATGAATATCAAGCTAAACCAAGTGCATCGCATGAATTTGAAGCTAAATCATGTGATTCGCATCGATTTGAAGCTAACTCGTTTGTTTCGCCTGCTATTGAAGCTAAATCACGTATATCACAAGTATTTGAAGCTGAACCATTTGTTTCGCATGGATTTGAAGCTAACTCGTTTGTTTCGCATGCAGTAGTAGCTGTATCATGTATATCACATGTATTTGAAGCTAAACTATTCGTTTCGCATGGATTCGAAGATCAGCCTTCTACTTCGGATTCATTTGAAGTTAAATCATGTGTTTCGCATGGATTTGAAGCTAACTCGTTTGTGTCGCTTGCATTTGAAGCTATATCACTTATATTCGCAAGTATTTGTAGCTAAACCATTCGTTTCGCATGGATTCGAAGATCAGCCTTCTACTTCGGATTCATTTGAAGCTAAATCATGTGTTTCGCATGGATTTGAAGCTTACTCGTTTGTTTCGCCTGCATTTGAAGCTATATCATGTATATCAGAAGTATTTGAATCTGAACCACTTGATTCCCATGAATAGTACGCTAAACCATGTCTTTCGAATGAATTTGAATCTAAATCATGTGTTTTGAATGGATTTGGAGCTAACTCGTTTGTTTCGCATGCATTTGAATCTAAATCATGCATATCACATATAATTGAAGCTAAACCATCTGTTTCGTGTGGATTCGAAGGTAAGCCTTCTACGTCGCATTGATTTGATGCAAAGTCATGTGTTTCGCTTGGATTTGAAGCCAACTCGTTTGTTTCGCATGCAGTTGAAACAAAATCATGTATAGCACAAGTATTTGAGCCTGAGCCATTTGTTTCGCAAGGATTCGAAGATCAGCCATCGGCTTCGCATTGATTTTAAGCTATATCATGTGTTTCGCATGGTTTTTGAAGCTAACTCGTTTGTTTCGCCTGCATTTGAAGCTGAATCATGTATATCACAATTATTTGAAGCTAAACCATCGGTTTCGTGTGGATACGAAGGTAAGCCTTCTACTTCGCATTGAATTGAAGCTAAATCATGTGTTTCGCATGGATTTGAAACTGACTCGTTTGTTTCGCATGCATTTGAAGCTATATGATGTATATCACATGTATTCGAATCTGAACCATTTGATTCCCATGAATAGTACGCTAAACCATGTCTTTCGAATGAATTTGAAGCCAAATCATGTGTTTTGAATGGATTTGAAGCTAACTCGTTTGTTTCGCATGCATTTGAAACTAAATCATGCATATCACATATAATTGAAGCTAAACCATCTGTTTCGTGTGGATTCGAAGGTAAGCCTTCTACTTCGCATTGATTTGAGCTAAGTCATTTTTTTCGCTTGCATTTGAAGCAAACTCGCATGCTTCGCATGCAGTGGAAGCTAAATTATGTATATCACAAGTATTTGAAGCTAAACCATTTGCTTCGCATGAATATTAAGCTAAATCACGTGTTTCGCACGTATTTGAAGCTAACTCGTTTGTGTCGCTTGCATTTGAAGCTATATCACTTATATTCGCAAGTATTTGTAGCTAAACCATTCGTTTCGCATGGATTCGAAGATCAGCCTTCTACTTCGGATTCATTTGAAGCTAAATCATGTGTTTCGCATGGATTTGAAGCTTACTCGTTTGTTTCGCCTGCATTAGAAGCTATATCATGTATATCATAAGTATTTGAATCTGAACCACTTGATTCCCATGAATAGTACGCTAAACCATGTCTTTCGAATGAATTTGAATCTAAATCATGTGTTTTGAATGGATTTGGAGCTAACTCGTTTGTTTCGCATGCATTTGAATCTAAATCATGCATATCACATATAATTGAAGCTAAACCATCTGTTTCGTGTGGATTCGAAGCTAAGCCTTCTACGTCGCATTGATTTGATGCAAAGTCATGTGTTTCGCTTGGATTTGAAGCCAACTCGTTTGTTTCGCATGCAGTTGAAACAAAATCATGTATAGCACAAGCATTTGAGCCTGAGCCATTTGTTTCGCAAGGATTCGGAGATCAGCCATCGGCTTCGCATTGATTTTAAGCTATATCATGTGTTTCGCATGGTTTTTGAAGCTAACTCGTTTGTTTCGCATGCTGTTGAAGCTAAATCAAGTATATCACAAGTATTTGAAGCTAAACCGTTTGTTTCGCATGGATTCGAAGATAACCCTTCTACTTCGAATTGATTTGAAGCTAAATCATGTGTTTCGCATGCATTTGAAGCTAACACGTTTGTTTCGCATGCTGTTGAAGCTAAATCATGTATATCACAGTTATTTGAAGCTAAACCAGTTGATTCGCATGGATTTCCAAATAAGCCATCTACTTCGCATTGATTTGAAGCTAAATCATGTGTTTCGCTTGGATTTCAAGCTAACTCGTTTGTTTCGCATGCAATTGAAGCAAGATCATATATCAAACAAGTATTTGAAGCTAAACCATTTACTTCGCATGGATTCGAAGATCTGCCATCTACCTCGTATTGATTTGATGCTAAATCATGTGTTTCCCATGGATTTGAAGCTAACTCGTTTGTTTCGCATGATGTTGAAGCTAAATCATGTATATCACAAGTATTTGAAGCTAAACCATCTGTTTCGTGTGGATTCGAAGATCAGCCTTCTACATCGCATTGATTTGGAGCTAAATCATGTCTTTCGCTTGGATTTGAAACTATACTTCCTACTTCGCATTTACTTGAAGCTAAATCATGTGTGTTGCTTGGATTTGAAGCTAACTCGTTTGTGTCGCATGCAGTTGAAGCTGAATCATGTATATCCCAATTATTTGAAGATCAACCATTTGATTCGCATGGATTTGAAGATAAGCCTTATACTTCGCATTGATTTGAAGCTAAATCATGTGTTTCGCTTAGATTTCAAGCTAACTCGTTTGTTTCGCATGCAATTGAAGCTGAATGATGTATCAAACAAGTATTTGAAGCTAAACCATTTGTTTCGCATGGATTCGAAGATAACCCTTCTACTTCGAATTTATTTGAAGCTAAATCATGTGTTTCGCATGCATTTGAAGCTAACACGTTTGTTTCGCATGCTGTTGAAGCTAAATCATGTATATCACAGTTATTTGAAGCTAAACCAGTTGATTCGCATGGATTTCCAAATAAGCCATCTACTTCGCATTGATTTGAAGCTAAATCATGTGTTTCGCTTGGATTTCAAGCTAACTCGTTTGTTTCGCATGCAATTGAAGCAAGATCATATATCAAACAAGTATTTGAAGCTAAACCATTTACTTCGCATGGATTCGAAGATCTGCCATCTACCTCGTATTGATTTGATGCTAAATCATGTGTTTCCCATGGATTTGAAGCTAACTCGTTTGTTTCGCATGATGTTGAAGCTAAATCATGTATATCACAAGTATTTGAAGCTAAACCATTTTATTCCCATTGATTTGAAACTCAGCATTCTACTTCGCATTGTTTTGAAGCTAAATCACGTGTTCCGCTTGGATTTTAAGCTAACTCGTTTTTATCACATGCAGTTGAAGTTAAATCATGAATATCACAAGTATTTGAAGCTAAACGAATTGTTTCGCATGGATTTGAAGCTAAGCCTTCTACTTCGCATTGATTTGAAACTAAATCATGTGTTTCGCATGGAATTGAAGCTACCTCGATCGTTTCGCCTGCATTTCAAGCTATATCACTTCTATTCACAAGTATGTGAAGCTAAATCGTTCGTTTCGCATGGATTTGACGCTAAGCCTTCAGACTTCGCGTTGACTTGATGCTAAATCACGTGTTTCGCATGGATTTTGAGGCTAGCTCGTTTGTTTCGCATGCAGTTGAAGCTAAATCATGTATATCACAATTGTTTGAAGCTAAACCATTTGTTTTGCATGGATTCGAAGATAATCCTTCTACATCGCATTGATTTGAAGCTAAATCATGTGTTTCGCATGGATTTGAAGCTAACTCGTTTGTTTCGCATGCAGTTGAAGCTAAATCATGTATATCACAGGTCTTTGAAGCTAAACCATTTGTTTCGCATGGATTCGTATTTAAGTCTTCTACTTCGCATCGATTTGGAGCTAAATCATGTTTTTCGCATGGTTTTTGAAGCTAACTCGTTTGTTTCGCATGCTGTTGAAGCTAAATCAAGTACATCACAAGTATTTTAAGCTAAACCGTTTGATTCGCATGGATTTGAAGCTAAGCCTTCTACCTCGCATTGATTTGTAGCTAAATCATGTGTTTCGCATGGATTTAAAGCTAACTCGTTTGTGTCGCATGCAGTTGAAGCTAAATCATGTATATCACAAGTTTGTGAAGCTAAACCAATTGTTTCGCATGGATTCGAAGATAACCCTTCTACTTCGCATTGATTTGAAGTTAAGTCATGTGCTTCCCCTGGATTTGAAGCTCCCTCGTTTGTCTCTCATGCAGTTGAAGCTAAATCCTGTACATCACAAATATTTGAAGCTAAAACATTTGTTTCGCATGGATTTGAAACCAAGCCTTATCCTTCGCATTGATTTGAAGTTAAATAATATGTTTCGCTTGGATTTGAAGCGAAGCCATCTAATTCGCTTTGATTTGAATCTAAATCATGTGTTTCGCATGGATTTGAAGCTAACTCGTTTATTTCGCATGCAGTTGAAGCTAAATCATGTATGTCACAAGCATTTGAAGCTAAAACATTCGATTCGCATGGATTTGAAACACGGCATTCTACTTCGCATTGATTTGAAGCTAAATCATGTGTTTCGCATTGATTTGAAGCTAAATCATGTGTTTCGCTTAGATTTCAAGCTAACTCGTTTGTTTCGCATGCAATTGAAGCTGAATGATGTATCAAACAAGTATTTGAAGCTAAACCATTTGTTTCGCATGGATTCGAAGATAACCCTTCTACTTCGAATTGATTTGAAGCTAAATCATGTGTTTCGCATGCATTTGAAGCTAACACGTTTGTTTCGCATGCTGTTGAAGCTAAATCATGTATATCACAGTTATTTGAAGCTAAACCAGTTGATTCGCATGGATTTCCAAATAAGCCATCTACTTCGCATTGATTTGAAGCTAAATCATGTGTTTCGCTTGGATTTCAAGCTAACTCGTTTGTTTCGCATGCAATTGAAGCTAGATCATATATCAAACAAGTATTTGAAGCTAAACCATTTACTTCGCATGGATTCGAAAATCTGCCATCTACCTCGTATTGATTTGAAGCTAAATCATGTGTTTCTCATGGATTTGAAGCTAACTCGATCGTTTCGCCTGCATTTCAAGCTATATCACTTCTATTCACAAGTATGTGAAGCTAAATCGTTTGTTTCGCATGGATTTGACGCTAAGCCTTCAGACTTCGCGTTGACTTGATGCTAAATCACGTGTTTCGCATGGATTTGAGGCTAGCTCATTTGTTTCGCATACAGTTGAAGCTAAATCATGTATTAAACAATTATTTGAAGCTAAACCATTTGTTTCGCATGGATTTGAATCTAAGCCTTCAACTTCGCGTTGATTTGACGTTAAATCATGTGTTACGCTTGGATTTGAAGCTCACTCATTTGTTTCGCCTGCATTTGAAGCTATATCGCTTATATCGCAAGTATATGAAGCTAAATAATTTGTGTCGCATGCATTTGATGCTAAGCCATCAACTTCGCATTGAATAGAATCTAAATCATGTGTTTCGCCTGGATTCGAAACAAACTCGTTTGTTTCGCATGCAGTTGTAGCTAAATCATGTATATCACAAGTGTTTAAAGCTAAACCATTTGTTTCGCATAGATTCGAAGATCAGCCTTCTACTTCGCATGAATTTGAAGCTAAATCATGTGTTTCGCATGGTTTTGAGGCTAACTCGTTTGTTTCGCATGCAGTTGAAGCTAAATTATGTATATCACGAGTATTTGAAGCTAAACCATTTGTTTCGCATTGATTCAAAGATCAGTCTTCCACTTCGCATTGATTTGAATCTAAATCATGTGTTTCGCATGGATTTGAAGCTAACTTGTTTGTTTCGCATGCAGTTGATGCTGAATCATGTATATCACAAGTATTTGCAGCTAAACCATTTGTTTCGCATGGATTCGTAGTTAATCCTTCTACTTCGCATCGATTTGGAGCTAAATCATGTTTTTCGCATGGTTTTTGAAGCTAACTCGTTTGTTTCGCATGCTGTTGAAGCTAAATCAAGTATATCACAAGTATTTGAAGCTAAACCGTTTGATTCGCATGGATTTGAAGCTAAGCCTTCTACCTCGCATTGATTTGGAGCTAAATCATGTGTTTCGCATGGATTTAAAGCGATCTCGTCTGTTTCGCATGTAGTTGAAGCTAAATCATATATATCACAGGTCTTTGAAGCTAAACGAATTGTTTCGCATGGATTCGAAGATAACCCTCCTACTTCGCATTGATTTGATGCTAACTCATGTGTTTCGCATGGTTTTGAGGCTAACTCGTTTGTGTCGCATGCAGTTGAAGCTAAATCATGTATATCACAGGTGTTTGACGTTAAACCATTTGTTTCGAATGGATTCGAAGATAACCCTTCTAGTTCGCATTGATTTGAAGCTAAATAATTTGTTTCGCTTGGATTTGAAGCGAACTCCTTTGTTTCGCATGCTGTTAAGTCTAAATAACTTATATCACAAGTATTTGAAGCTAAATCATTTGTTTAGCATGGATATGAAACCACGCCTTCTACTTCGCATTGATTTGAAGCTAAATAATGTGTTTCGCTTGGATCTTAAGCTAACTCGTTTGTTTCGCATGCATTTGAAGCTAAATCATGCACATCACAAATATTTGAAGCTGAACCACTTGTTTCGAATGGGTTTGAAGATAAGCCTTCTACTTTGCATTGATTTGAAGCTAAATCATGTGTTTCGCATGGAGTTGAAGACAACCCGTTTGTTTAGCTTGCTGTTGAAGCTAATTCATGTATATCACAAGTATTTGAAGCTAAACCATTTGTTTCGCATGGATTCGAAGATCAGCATTGTACTACGCATTGATATGAAGTTAAATAATTTGTTTCGCATGGATTTGAAGCAATCTCGTTTGTTTCGCATGCAGATGAAGTTAAATCATGTATATCACAAATATTTGAATGTAAAGTATTTGTTTCGCATGGATTTGAAGCTAAGCCTTCTACTTCGCAATTGATTTGAGGCTAAATCACGCGTTTCGCTTGGATTTGAAGCTAACTCGTTTTTTTCGCATGGAGTTGAAGCTAGATCATGTATATCACAGGTCTTTGAAGCTAAACCATTTGTTTCGCATGGATTCGAAGATAAACCTTCTACTTCGCATTGATTTGATGCTAAATCCTGTGTTTCGCATGGATTTGAAGCTAACTCGTTTGTTTCGCATGCAGTTGAAGCTAAATCATGTATATCACAAGTGTTTGATCCTAAACCATTTTATTCTCATTGATTTGAAACTCATCATTCTACTTCGCATTGATTTCAAGCTAAATCACGTGTTCCGCTTGGATTTTAAGCTAACTCGTTTGTATCACATGCAGTTGAAGTTAAATCATGTATATCACAAGTGTTTGAAGCTAAACCATTTGTTTCGCATGGATTCGAAGGTCACCCTTCTTCTTCGCATTGATTTGAAGCTAAATCATGTATTTAGCATGGATTTGAAGCTAACTCGTTTGTTTCGCATGCAGTTGAAGCTAAATCATGTATATCACAAGTATTTGAAGCTAAACGATTTGTTTCGCATGGATTTGAAGATAAGCCTTCTACTTCGCATTGATTTGAAGCTAAATCATGTGCATCGCATGGATTTAAAGCGATCTCGTCTGTTTCGCATGCAGTTGAAGCTAAATCATGTATATCACATGTCTTTGAAGCTAAACCATTTGTTTCGCATGGATTCGAAGATAACCCTTCTACTTCGCATTGATTTGAAGCTAAATCATGTGATTCACATTGATTTGAATCTAATTCATGTGTTTCGCATGTATTTGAAGCTACGCCTTCTACTTTGCATGAATTTGTAACCAAATCATGTGTTTCGCTTGGATTTGAAGCTAACTCGATTATTTCGCATGCAGTTGAAGCAAAATCATGTATATCACAAGTATTTGGATCAGAACCATTTGATTAGCATGGATTCGAAGATCACCCTTCTTCTTCGCATTGGTTTGATGCTAAATCATGTGTTTCGCATGGTTTTGAGGCTAAGTCGTTTGTTTCGCATGCAGTTGAAGCTAAATTATGTATATCACAAGTATTTGAAGCTAAACCATTTGTTTCGCATGGATTTGAAACTACGCCTTCTACTTCGCATTGATTTGAAGCTAAATAATTTGTTTTGCTTGGATTTGAAGCTAAGCCTTCTAATTCACGTCGATTTGACGTTAAATCATATTTTTCGCTGGATTTGATGCTAACTCGTTTGTTTCGCATGTTGTTGAACCTAAATCAAGTATATCACAAGTGTTTGAAGCTAAACCATTTGTTTTGCATGGATTCGAAGTTAATCCTTCTACTTCGCATTGATTTGAAGCTGAATCATGTGAGTCCTTTGGATTTGATGCTATCTCGTTTCTTTCGCATGCTGTTGAATCTAAATTATGTATATCACAACTATTTGAAGCTGAAGCATTTGTGTCGCGTGAATATTAAGCTAAACCATGTGTTTCGCATGAATTTGAATCCAAATCATGTGCTTCGCATGGATTTGAAGCTAACTCGATTGTCTCGCATGCAGTTGAAACTAAATCATGTATATCACAAGTATTTGAAGCTGAACCATCTGTTTCGCATGGATATGAATATAAGCCATCTACTTCGCTATGATTTGAATCTAACTCATGTGTTTCGCATTGATTTGAAGCAAAATCATGTGTTTGGCATGGATTTTAAGCTACCTCAATTGTTTCGCATGCATTTGTAGCTATATCATGTATATCACAAGTATTTGGGGCTAAACCAATTGATTCGCATGAATTTGAAGCTAAATCATGTGTTTCGCATGGTTTTGAGGCTAACTCGTTTGTTTCGCATGCAGTTGAAGCTAAATTATGTATATCACGAGTATTTGAAGCTAAACCATTTGTTTCGCATTGATTCAAAGATCAGTCTTCCACTTCGCATTGATTTGAAGCAAAATCATGTGTTTGGCATAGATTTTAAGCTACCTCAATTGTTTCGCATGCATTTGTAGCTATATCATGTATATCACAAGTATTTGGTGCTAAACCAATTGATTCGCATGAATTTGAAGCTAAATCATGTGTTTCGCATGGTTTTGAGGCTAACTCGTTTGTTTCGCATGCAGTTGAAGCTAAATCATGTATATCACAAGTAGTAGAAGCTAAACCATTTGTTTCGCATGGATTCGACGATCAGCCATCGGCTTCGCATTGATTTTAAGCTAAATCATTTGTTCGCTTGCATTTGAAGCTAACTCGTTTTTTCGCATGCAGTTGAAGCTAAATCATGTATATCACAAGTATTTGATGCTAAACCATTTGTTTCGCATGAATTTGAAGCTAAACCATCTACATCGCATTGATTTGTAGCTAAATCAAGTGTTTCGCATGGATTTGAATCTAACTCGTATGTTTCGCATGCATTTGAAGCTAAATCATGTATATCACAAGTATTTGAAGCTGAACCATTTGATTCGGAGCTAAGCCTTCTACTTCGCCTTGATTTGGACCTAAATCATGTGATCCGCATGGATTTAAAGCTAACTCGTTTGTTTCGCCTGCATTTGAATCTAAATCATGTATATCGCAAATATTTGGTGCTGAACCATTTGTTTCGCATGGATTTGCAGCTAAATCATGTGTTTCCCTTAGATTTGCAGCTAACTCGTTGTTTGGTATGCAGTTGAAGCTAAATCATGTATATCACAAGTATTGGAAGCTAAACAATTTGTTTCGCATGGATTAGAAGATAACCCTTCTACTTCGAATTGATTTGAAGCTAAATCATGTGTTTCGCATGCATTTGAATCTAACACGTTTGTTTCGCATGCTGTTGAAGCTAAATCATGTATATCACAGTTATTTGAAGCTAAACCAGTTGATTCGCATGGATTTCAAAATAAGCCTTCTACTTCGCATTGATTTGAAGCTAAATCATGTGTTTCTCATGGATTTGAAGCTAACTCGTTTGTATCGCATGCAGTTGAAGCTAAATCATGTATATCACAAGTATTTGGAGCTAAACCATTTGATTCGCATGGATTTGATGCTATGCCATCTACTTCGCTCTTATTTGAAACTGAGTCATGTGTTTCTCTTGTTTCTGAAGCTAACACGTTCCTTTCACATGCAGTTGAAGCTAAATCATGTATATGAAAAGGATTTGAAGCTGAACCATTTGTTCCGCACGAATATCACGCTACACCATGTGTTTGGAATGAATTTGAAGCTAAATCATGTGTTTCGCATAGATTTGAAGCTAACTCGTTTGTTACGCATGCAGTTGAAGCTAAATCATGTATATGAAAAGGATTTGAAGCTGAACCATTTGTTCCGCACGAATATCACGCTACACCATGTGTTTGGAATGAATTTGAAGCTAAATCATGTGTTTCGCATAGATTTGAAGCTAACTCGTTTGTTACGCATGCAGTTGAAGCTGAATCATGTATATCCCAAGTATTTGAAGGTCAAACATTTGATTCGCATGGATTTGAAGATAAGCCTTCTACTTCGCATTGATATGAAGCTGAATCATGTGTTTCGCATGGATTTGAAGCTAACTCGTTTCTTTCGCATGCTGTTGAATCTAAATCATGTATATCGCAAGAATTTGAAGCTCAACCATTTGATTCGCATGGATTTGAAACTCGGCATTCTACTTCGCATTGATTTGAAGCTAAATCATGTGTTCCGTATGGATTTGAAGCTAACTCGTTTGTTTCGCATGCAGTTGAAGCTAAATTATGTATATCACAAGCATTTGAAGCTAAACCATTTGTTTCGCATGGATATGAAACCACGCCTTCTACTTCGCATTGATTTGAGGCTAAATAATTTGTTTCGCTTGGATTTTAAGCTAACTCGTTTGTTTCACATGCAGTTGAAGCTAAATCATGTATATCACAGGTGTTTGACGTTAAACCATTTGTTTTGCATGGATTCGAAGATAACCCTTCTAGTTCGCATTGATTTGAAGCTAAATAATTTGTTTCGCTTGGATTTGAAGCGAACTCCTTTGTTTCGCATGCTGTTAAGGCTAAATAATTTATATCACAAGTATTTGAAGCTAAACCATTTGTTTAGCATGGATATGAAACCACGCCTTCTACTTCGCATTGATTTGAAGCTAAATAATGTGTTTCGCTTGGATCTTAAGCTAACTCGTTTGTTTCGCATGCATTTGAAGCTAAATCATGCACATCACAAATATATGAAGCTGAACCACTTGTTTCGAATGGGTTTGAAGATAAGCCTTCTACTTTGCATTGATTTGAAGCTAAATCATGTGTTTCGCATGGAGTTGAAGCCAACCCGTTTGTTTAGCTTGCTGTTGACGCTAATTCATGTATATCACAAGTATTTGAAGCTAAACCATTTGTTTCGCATGGATTCGAAGATCAGCATTGTACTACGCATTGATATGAAGTTAAATCATTTGTTTCGCATGGATTTGAAGCAATCTCGTTTGTTTCGCATGCAGATGAAGTTAAATCATGTATATCACAAATATTTGAATGTAAAGTATTTGTTTCGCATGGATTCGAAGATAACCCTTCTACTTCGCATTGATTTGAAGCTAAATCATGTGATTCACATTGATTTGAATCTAATTCATGTGTTTCGCATGTATTTGAAGCTACGCCTTCTACTTTGCATGAATTTGTAACCAAATCATGTGTTTCGCTTGGATTTGAAGCTAACTCGATTATTTCGCATGCAGTTGAAGCAAAATCATGTATATCACAAGTATTTGGATCAGAACCATTTGATTAGCATGGATTCGAAGATCACCCTTCTTCTTCGCATTGGTTTGATGCTAAATCATGTGTTTCGCATGGTTTTGAGGCTAAGTCGTTTGTTTCGCATGCAGTTGAAGCTAAATTATGTATATCACAAGTATTTGAAGCTAAACCATTTGTTTCGCATGGATTTGAAACTACGCCTTCTACTTCGCATTGATTTGAAGCTAAATAATTTGTTTTGCTTGGATTTGAAGCTAAGCCTTCTAATTCACGTCGATTTGACGTTAAATCATATTTTTCGCTGGATTTGATGCTAACTCGTTTGTTTCGCATGTTGTTGAACCTAAATCAAGTATATCACAAGTGTTTGAAGCTAAACCATTTGTTTTGCATGGATTCGAAGTTAATCCTTCTACTTCGCATTGATTTGAAGCTGAATCATGTGAGTCCTTTGGATTTGATGCTATCTCGTTTCTTTCGCATGCTGTTGAAGCTAAATTATGTATATCACAACTATTTGAAGCTGAAGCATTTGTGTCGCGTGAATATTAAGCTAAACCATGTGTTTCGCATGAATTTGAATCCAAATCATGTGCTTCGCATGGATTTGAAGCTAACTCGATTGTCTCGCATGCAGTTGAAACTAAATCATGTATATCACAAGTATTTGAAGCTGAACCATCTGTTTCGCATGGATATGAATATAAGCCATCTACTTCGCTATGATTTGAATCTAACTCATGTGTTTCGCATTGATTTGAAGCAAAATCATGTGTTTGGCATGGATTTTAAGCTACCTCAATTGTTTCGCATGCATTTGTAGCTATATCATGTATATCACAAGTATTTGGGGCTAAACCAATTGATTCGCATGAATTTGAAGCTAAATCATGTGTTTCGCATGGTTTTGAGGCTAACTCGTTTGTTTCGCATGCAGTTGAAGCTAAATTATGTATATCACGAGTATTTGAAGCTAAACCATTTGTTTCGCATTGATTCAAAGATCAGTCTTCCACTTCGCATTGATTTGAAGCAAAATCATGTGTTTGGCATAGATTTTAAGCTACCTCAATTGTTTCGCATGCATTTGTAGCTATATCATGTATATCACAAGTATTTGGTGCTAAACCAATTGATTCGCATGAATTTGAAGCTAAATCATGTGTTTCGCATGGTTTTGAGGCTAACTCGTTTGTTTCGCATGCAGTTGAAGCTAAATCATGTATATCACAAGTAGTAGAAGCTAAACCATTTGTTTCGCATGGATTCGACGATCAGCCATCGGCTTCGCATTGATTTTAAGCTAAATCATTTGTTCGCTTGCATTTGAAGCTAACTCGTTTTTTCGCATGCAGTTGAAGCTAAATCATGTATATCACAAGTATTTGATGCTAAACCATTTGTTTCGCATGAATTTGAAGCTAAACCATCTACATCGCATTGATTTGTAGCTAAATCAAGTGTTTCGCATGGATTTGAATCTAACTCGTATGTTTCGCATGCATTTGAAGCTAAATCATGTATATCACAAGTATTTGAAGCTGAACCATTTGATTCGGAGCTAAGCCTTCTACTTCGCCTTGATTTGGACCTAAATCATGTGATCCGCATGGATTTAAAGCTAACTCGTTTGTTTCGCCTGCATTTGAATCTAAATCATGTATATCGCAAATATTTGGTGCTGAACCATTTGTTTCGCATGGATTTGCAGCTAAATCATGTGTTTCCCTTAGATTTGCAGCTAACTCGTTGTTTGGTATGCAGTTGAAGCTAAATCATGTATATCACAAGTATTGGAAGCTAAACAATTTGTTTCGCATGGATTAGAAGATAACCCTTCTACTTCGAATTGATTTGAAGCTAAATCATGTGTTTCGCATGCATTTGAATCTAACACGTTTGTTTCGCATGCTGTTGAAGCTAAATCATGTATATCACAGTTATTTGAAGCTAAACCAGTTGATTCGCATGGATTTCAAAATAAGCCTTCTACTTCGCATTGATTTGAAGCTAAATCATGTGTTTCTCATGGATTTGAAGCTAACTCGTTTGTATCGCATGCAGTTGAAGCTAAATCATGTATATCACAAGTATTTGGAGCTAAACCATTTGATTCGCATGGATTTGATGCTATGCCATCTACTTCGCTCTTATTTGAAACTGAGTCATGTGTTTCTCTTGTTTCTGAAGCTAACACGTTCCTTTCACATGCAGTTGAAGCTAAATCATGTATATGAAAAGGATTTGAAGCTGAACCATTTGTTCCGCACGAATATCACGCTACACCATGTGTTTGGAATGAATTTGAAGCTAAATCATGTGTTTCGCATAGATTTGAAGCTAACTCGTTTGTTACGCATGCAGTTGAAGCTAAATCATGTATATGAAAAGGATTTGAAGCTGAACCATTTGTTCCGCACGAATATCACGCTACACCATGTGTTTGGAATGAATTTGAAGCTAAATCATGTGTTTCGCATAGATTTGAAGCTAACTCGTTTGTTACGCATGCAGTTGAAGCTGAATCATGTATATCCCAAGTATTTGAAGGTCAAACATTTGATTCGCATGGATTTGAAGATAAGCCTTCTACTTCGCATTGATATGAAGCTGAATCATGTGTTTCGCATGGATTTGAAGCTAACTCGTTTCTTTCGCATGCTGTTGAATCTAAATCATGTATATCGCAAGAATTTGAAGCTCAACCATTTGATTCGCATGGATTTGAAACTCGGCATTCTACTTCGCATTGATTTGAAGCTAAATCATGTGTTCCGTATGGATTTGAAGCTAACTCGTTTGTTTCGCATGCAGTTGAAGCTAAATTATGTATATCACAAGCATTTGAAGCTAAACCATTTGTTTCGCATGGATATGAAACCACGCCTTCTACTTCGCATTGATTTGAGGCTAAATAATTTGTTTCGCTTGGATTTTAAGCTAACTCGTTTGTTTCACATGCAGTTGAAGCTAAATCATGTATATCACAGGTGTTTGACGTTAAACCATTTGTTTTGCATGGATTCGAAGATAACCCTTCTAGTTCGCATTGATTTGAAGCTAAATAATTTGTTTCGCTTGGATTTGAAGCGAACTCCTTTGTTTCGCATGCTGTTAAGGCTAAATAATTTATATCACAAGTATTTGAAGCTAAACCATTTGTTTAGCATGGATATGAAACCACGCCTTCTACTTCGCATTGATTTGAAGCTAAATAATGTGTTTCGCTTGGATCTTAAGCTAACTCGTTTGTTTCGCATGCATTTGAAGCTAAATCATGCACATCACAAATATATGAAGCTGAACCACTTGTTTCGAATGGGTTTGAAGATAAGCCTTCTACTTTGCATTGATTTGAAGCTAAATCATGTGTTTCGCATGGAGTTGAAGCCAACCCGTTTGTTTAGCTTGCTGTTGACGCTAATTCATGTATATCACAAGTATTTGAAGCTAAACCATTTGTTTCGCATGGATTCGAAGATCAGCATTGTACTACGCATTGATATGAAGTTAAATCATTTGTTTCGCATGGATTTGAAGCAATCTCGTTTGTTTCGCATGCAGATGAAGTTAAATCATGTATATCACAAATATTTGAATGTAAAGTATTTGTTTCGCATGGATTTGAAGATAAGCCTTCTACTTCGCATTGAATTGAAGCTAAATCATGTGTTTCGCATGGATTTGAAGCTAACACGTTTGTTTCGCATGCTGTTGAAGCCAACTCATGTATATTACAAGTATTTGAAGCTAAACCATCTGTTTCGTGTGAATTCGAAGATCAGCCTTCTACATCGCATTGATTTGAAGCTAAATCATGTGTTTCGCATGGATTTGAAGCTAGCTCATTTGTTTCGCATGCAGTTGAAGCTAAATCATGTATTAAACAATTATTTGAAGCTAAACCATTTGTTTCGCATGGATTTGAATCTAAGCCTTCAACTTCGCGTTGATTTGACGTTAAATCATGTGTTACGCTTGGATTTGAAGCTCACTCATTTGTTTCGCCTGCATTTGAAGCTATATCGCTTATATCGCAAGTATATGAAGCTAAATAATTTGTGTCGCATGCATTTGATGCTAAGCCTTCAACTTCGCATTGAATAGAATCTAAATCATGTGTTTCGCCTGGATTCGAAACAAACTCGTTTGTTTCGCATGCAGTTGTAGCTAAATCATGTATATCACAAGTGTTTAAAGCTAAACCATTTGTTTCGCATAGATTCGAAGATCAGCCTTCTACTTCGCATGAATTTGAAGCTAAATCATGTGTTTCGCATGGTTTTGAGGCTAACTCGTTTGTTTCGCATGCAGTTGAAGCTAAATTATGTATATCACGAGTATTTGAAGCTAAACCATTTGTTTCGCATTGATTCAAAGATCAGTCTTCCACTTCGCATTGATTTGAATCTAAATCATGTGTTTCGGCTGGATTTGAAGCTAACTTGTTTGTTTCGCATGCAGTTGATGCTGAATCATGTATATCACAAGTATTTGCAGCTAAACCATTTGTTTCGCATGGATTCGTAGTTAATCCTTCTACTTCGCATCGATTTGGAGCTAAATCATGTTTTTCGCATGGTTTTTGAAGCTAACTCGTTTGTTTCGCATGCTATTGAAGCTAAATCAAGTATATCACAAGTATTTGAAGCTAAACCGTTTGATTCGCATGGATTTGAAGCTAAGCCTTCTCCCTCGCATTGATTTGGAGCTAAATCATGTGTTTCGCATGGATTTAAAGCGATCTCGTCTGTTTCGCATGTAGTTGAAGCTAAATCATGTATATCACAGGTCTTTGAAGCTAAACGAATTGTTTCGCATGGATTTGAATATAAGCCTCCTACTTCGCATTGATTTGATGCTAAATCATGTCTTTCGCATGGATTTGAAGCTAACTCGTTTGTTTCGCATGATGTTGAAGCTAAATCATGTATATCACAAGTATTTGAAGCTAAACCATTTTATTCCCATTGATTTGAAACTCAGCATTCTACTTCGCATTGTTTTGAAGCTAAATCACGTGTTCCGCTTGGATTTTAAGCTAACTCGTTTGTATCACACGCAGTTGAAGTTAAATCATGAATATCACAAGTATTTGAAGTTAAACGAATTGTTTCGCATGGATTTGAAGCTAAGCCTTCTACTTCGCATTGATTTGAAGCTAAATCATGTGTTTCGCTTGTATTTGAAGCTAAGCCGTCTACTTCGCATTGATTTGAAGCTAAATCATGTGTTTCGCATGGAATTGAAGCTAACTCGTTCGTTTCGCCTGCATTTCAAGCTATATCACTTCTATTCACAAGTATGTGAAGCTAAATCATTCGTTTCGCATGGATTTGACGCTAAGCCTTCAGACTTCGCGTTGATTTGATGCTAAATCACGTGTTTCGCATGGATTTGAGGCTAACTCGTTTGTTTCGCTTGCTGTTGAATGTAAATCATGTATATCACAAGTATTTGAAGCTAAACCATATATTTCGCATGGATTCGAAGATAAGCCTTCTACTTCGCATTGAATTGAAGCTAAATCATGTGTTTCGCATGGATTTGAAGCTAACACGTTTGTTTCGCATGCTGTTGAAGCCAACTCATGTATATTACAAGTATTTGAAGCTAAACCATCTGTTTCGTGTGGATTCGAAGATCAGCCTTCTACATCGCATTGATTTGGAGCTAAATCATGTCTTTCGCTTGGATTTGAAGCTATACTTCCTACTTCGCATTTATTTGAAGCTAAATCATGTGTGTCGCTTGGATTTGAAGCTAACTCGTTTGTGTCGCATGCAGTTGAAGCTGAATCATGTATATCCCAAGTATTTGAAGATCAACCATTTGATTCGCATGGATTTGAAGATAAGCCTTATACTTCGCATTGCTTTGAAGCTAAATCACGTGTTTCGCTTAGATTTCAAGCTAACTCGTTTGTTTCGCATGCAATTGAAGCTGAATGATGTATCAAACAAGTATTTGAAGCTAAACCATTTGTTTCGCATGGATTCGAAGATAACCCTTCTACTTCGAATTGATTTGAAGCTAAATCATGTGTTTCGCATGCATTTGAAGCTAACACGTTTGTTTCGCATGCTGTTGAAGCTAAATCATGTATATCACAGTTATTTGAAGCTAAACCAGTTGATTCGCATGGATTTCCAAATAAGCCATCTACTTCGCATTGATTTGAAGCTAAATCATGTGTTTCGCTTGGATTTCAAGCTAACTCGTTTGTTTCGCATGCAATTGAAGCTAGATCATATATCAAACAAGTATTTGAAGCTAAACCATTTACTTCGCATGGATTCGAAGATCTGCCATCTACCTCGTATTGATTTGAAGCTAAATCATGTGTTTCTCATGGATTTGAAGCTAACTCGTTTGTTTCGCATGATGTTGAAGCTAAATCATGTATATCACAAGTATTTGAAGCTAAACCATTTTATTCCCATTGATTTGAAACTCAGCATTCTACTTCGCATTGTTTTGAAGCTAAATCACGTGTTCCGCTTGGATTTTAAGCTAACTCGTTTTTATCACATGCAGTTGAAGTTAAATCATGAATATCACAAGTATTTGAAGCTAAACGAATTGTTTCGCATGGATTTGAAGCTAAGCCTTCTACTTCGCATTGATTTGAAGCTAAATCATGTGTTTCGCATGGAATTGAAGCTAACTCGATCGTTTCGCCTGGATTTCAAGCTATATCACTTCTATTCACAAGTATGTGAAGGTAAATCGTTCGTTTCGCATGGATTTGACGCTAAGCCTTCAGACTTCGCGTTGACTTGATGCTAAATCACGTGTTTCGCATGGATTTGAGACTAGCTCGTTTGTTTCGCATGCAGTTGAAGCTAAATCATGTATATCACAATTGTTTGAAGCTAAACCATTTGTTTTGCATGGATTCGAAGATAATCCTTCTACATCGCATTGATTTGAAGCTAAATCATGTGTTTCGCATGGATTTGAAGTTAACTCGTTTGTTTCGCATGCAGTTGAAGCTAAATCATGTATATCACAGGTCTTTGAAGCTAAACCATTTGTTTCGCATGGATTCGTATTTAAGCCTTCTACTTCGCATCGATTTGGAGCTAAATCATGTTTTTCGCATGGTTTTTGAAGCTAACTCGTTTGTTTCGCATGCTGTTGAAGCTAAATCAAGTATATCACAAGTATTTGAAGCTAAACCGTTTGATTCGCATGGATTTGAAGCTAAGCCTTCTACCTCGCATTGATTTGTAGCTAAATCATGTGTTTCGCATGGATTTAAAGCTAACTCGTTTGTGTCGCATGCAGTTGAAGCTAAATCATGTATATCACAAGTGTGTGAAGCTAAACCAATTGTTTCGCATGGATTCGAAGATAACCCTTCTACTTCGCATTGATTTGAAGTTAAGTCATGTGCTTCCCCTGGATTTGAAGCTCCTTCGTTTGTCTCTCATGCAGTTGAAGCTAAATCCTGTACATCACAAATATTTGAAGCTAAAACATTTGTTTCGCATGGATTTGAAACCAAGCCTTATCCTTCGCATTGATTTGAAGTTAAATAATGTGTTGCGCTTGGATTTGAAGCGAAGCCATCTAATTCGCTTTGATTTGAATCTAAATCATGTGTTTCGCATGGATTTGAAGCTAACTCGTTTATTTCGCATGCAGTTGAAGCTAAATCATGTATGTCACAAGCATTTGAAGCTAAACCATTTGTTTCGCATGGATATGAAACCACGCCTTCTACTTCGCATTGATTTGAGGCTAAATAATTTGTTTCGCTTGGATTTTAATCTAACTCGTTTGTTTCGCATGCATTTGAAGCTAAATCATGCACATCACAAATATTTGAAGCTGAACCACTTGTTTCGAATGGGTTTGAAGATAAGCCTTCTACTTTGCATTGATTTGAAGCTAAATCATGTGTTTCGCATGGAGTTGAAGCCAACCCGTTTGTTTAGCTTGCTGTTGAAGCTAATTCATGTATATCACAAGTATTTGAAGCTAAACCATCTGTTTCGTGTGAATTCGAAGATCAGCCTTCTACATCGCATTGATTTGAAGCTAAATCATGTGTTTCGCATGGATTTAAAGCTAGCTCATTTGTTTCGCATGCAGTTGAAGCTAAATCATGTATTAAACAATTATTTGAAGCTAAACCATTTGTTTCGCATGGATTTGAATCTAAGCCTTCAACTTCGCGTTGATTTGACGTTAAATCATGTGTTACACTTGGATTTGAAGCGCACTCGTTTGTTTCGCCTGCATTTGAAGCTATATCGCTTATATCGCAAGTATATGAAGCTAAATAATTTGTGTCGCATGCATTTGATGCTAAGCCTTCAACTTCGCATTGAATAGAATCTAAATCATGTGTTTCGCCTGGATTCGAAACAAACTCGTTTGTTTCGCATGCAGTTGAAGCTAAATCATGTATATCACAAGTATTTGAATCTAAACCATTTGTTTCGCATGGATTCGAAGATCAGCCTTCTGCTTCGGATTGATTTGCAGCTAAATCATGTGTTTAGCATGGATTTGAAGCTAACTCGTTTGTTTCGCTTGCTGTTGAATGTAAATCATGTATATCACAAGTATTTGAAGCTAAACCATATGTTTCGCATGGATTCGAAGATAAGCCTTCTACTTCGCATTGAATTGAAGCTAAATCATGTGTTTCGCATGGATTTTAAGCTAACACGTTTGTTTCGCATGCTGTTGAAGCCAACTCATGTATATTACAAGTATTTGAAGCTAAACCATCTGTTTCCTGTGAATTCGAAGATCAGCCTTCTACATCGCATTGATTTGAAGCTAAATCATGTGTTTCGCATGGATTTGAAGCTAGCTCATTTGTTTCGCATGCAGTTGAAGCTAAATCATGTATTAAACAATTATTTGAAGCTAAACCATTTGTTTCGCATGGATTTGAATCTAAGCCTTCAACTTCGCGTTGATTTGACGTTAAATCATGTGTTACGCTTGGATTTGAAGCTCACTCGTTTGTTTCGCCTGCATTTGAAGCTATATCGCTTATATCACAAGTATATGAAGCTAAATAATTTGTGTCGCATGCATTTGATGCTAAGCCTTCAACTTCGCATTGAATAGAATCTAAATCATGTGTTTCGCCTGGATTCGAAACAAACTCGTTTGTTTCGCATGCAGTTGTAGCTAAATCATGTATATCACAAGTGTTTAAAGCTAAACCATTTGTTTCGCATAGATTCGAAGATCAGCCTTCTACTTCGCATTGATTTGAAGCTAAATCATGTGTTTCGCATGGATTTGATGCTAACTCGTTTGTTTCGCATGCAGTTGAAGCTAAATCATGAATATCACAAGTATATGAAACTGAACCATCTGTTTCGCATGGATATGAATATAAGCCATCTACTTCGCTTTGATTTGAATCTAAATCATGTGTTTCGCATGAATTTGAAGCTAAATCATGTGTTTCGCATGGTTTTTAGGCTAACTCATTTGTTTCGCATGCAGTTGAAGCTAAATTATGTATATCACGAGTATTTGAAGCTAAACCATTTGTTTCGCATTGATTCAAAGATCAGTCTTCCACTTCGCATTGATTTGAATCTAAATCATGTGTTTCGCATGGATTTGAAGCTAACTTGTTTGTTTCGCATGCAGTTGATGCTGAATCATGTATATCACAAGTATTTGCAGATAAACCATTTGTTTCGCATGGATTCGTAGTTAATCCTTCTACTTCGCATAGATTTGGAGCTAAATCATGTTTTTCGCATGGTTTTTGAAGCTAACTCGTTTGTTTCGCATGCTGTTGAAGCTAAATCAAGTATATCACAAGTATTTGAAGCTAAACCGTTTGATTCGCATGGATTTGAAGCCAAGCCTTCTACCTCGCATTGATTTGGAGCTAAATCATGTGTTTCGCATGGATTTAAAGCGATCTCGTCTGTTTCGCATGCAGTTGAAGCTAAATCATGTATATCACAGGTCTTTGAAGCTAAACGAATTGTTTCGCATGGATTTGAATATAAGCCTCCTACTTCGCATTGATTTGAAGCTAAATAATTTGTTTCGCTTGGATTTGAAGCTGAGACTTCTACTTCACGTCGATTTAACGTTATATCATATTTTTCACTGGATTTGAAGCTAACTCGTTTGTTTCGCATGCTGTTGAAGCTAAATCATGTAAATCACAAGTATTTTAATCTGAACCGTTTGTTTCGCATGGATTCGAAGATCAGACTTCTGCTTCGCATTGATTTGAAGCTAAATCATGTGTTTCGCATGGATTTGAAGCAAACTCGTTTGTTTCGCATGCAGTTGAAGCTAAATCATGTGTATCACAAGTATTTGAATCTAAACCATTTGTTTCGCATGGATTCGAAGATCAGCCTTCTGCTTCGGATTGATTTGCAGCTAAATCATGTGTTTAGCATGGATTTGAAGCTAACTCGTTTGTTTCGCATGTTGTTGAACCTAAATCAAGTATATCACAAGTAAATGAAACTGAACCATCTGTTTCGCATGGATATGAATATAAGCCATCTACTTCGCTTTGATTTGAATCTAAATCATGTGTTTCGCATGAATTTGAAGCTAAATCATGTGTTTCGCATGGTTTTTAGGCTAACTCGTTTGTTTCGCATGCAGTTGAAGCTAAATTATGTATATCACGAGTATTTGAAGCTAAACCATTTGTTTCGCATTGATTCAAAGATCAGTCTTCCACTTCGCATTGATTTGAATCTAAATCATGTGTTTCGCATGGATTTGAAGCTAACTTGTTTGTTTCGCATGCAGTTGATGCTGAATCATGTATATCACAAGTATTTGCAGCTAAACCATTTGTTTCGCATGGATTCGTAGTTAATCCTTCTACTTCGCATCGATTTGGAGCTAAATCATGTTTTTCGCAAGGTTTTTGAAGCTAACTCGTTTGTTTCGCATGCTGTTGAAGCTAAATCAAGTATATCACAAGTATTTGAAGCTAAACCGTTTGATTCGCATGGATTTGAAGCCAAGCCTTCAACCTCGCATTGATTTGGAGCTAAATCATGTGTTTCGCATGGATTTAAAGCGATCTCGTCTGTTTCGCATGCAGTTGAAGCTAAATCATGTATATCACAGGTCTTTGAAGCTAAACGAATTGTTTCGCATGGATTTGAATATAAGCCTCCTACTTCGCATTGATTTGAAGCTAAATAATTTGTTTCGCTTGGATTTGAAGCTAAGACTTCTACTTCACGTCGATTTGACGTTAAATCATATTTTTCACTGGATTTGAAGCTAACTCGTTTGTTTCGCATGGATTTGATGATAAGCCTTCTACTTCGCATTGATTTGGAGCTAAATCATGTGGTTCGCATGGATTGGAAGCAAACTCATTTGCTTCGCCTGCATTTGAAGCTATACCACTTATATCGCAATTATCTGAAGATTATTCATTTGTTTCTTATTAACTTGAAGCTAAGCCTTCTACTTCGCATTGATTTGAAGCTAAATCATGTGTTTCGCATGGATTTGAAGCTAACTCGTTTGTTTCGCATGCAGTTGAAGCTAAATCATGTATATCACAAGTGTTTGAAGCTAACCCGTTTGATTCGCATGGATTTGATGATAAGCCTTCTACTTCGCATTGATTTGGAGCTAAATCATGTGGTTCGCATGGATTGGAAGCAAACTCATTTGCTTCGCCTGCATTTGAAGCTATACCACTTATATCGCAATTATCTGAAGATTATTCATTTGTTTCTTATTAACTTGAAGCTAAGCCTTCTACTTCGCATTGATTTGAAGCTAAATCATGTGTTTCGCATGGATTTGAAGCTAACTCGTTTGTTTCGCATGCAGTTGAAGCTAAATCATGTATATCACAAGTATTTGAATCTAAACCATTTGTTTCGCATGGTTTCGAAGATCAGCCTTCTGCTCCGGATTGATTTGCAGCTAAATCATGTGTTTAGCATGGATTTGAAGCTAACTCGTTTGTTTCGCATGTTGTTGAACCTAAATCAAGTATATCACAACTATTTGAAGCTGAAGCATTTGTGTCGCGTGAATATTAAGCTAAACCATGTGTTTCGCTTGAATTTGAATCCAAATCATGTGTTTCGCATGGATTTGAAGCTAACTCGATTGTCTGGCATGCAGTTGAAACTAAATCATGTATATCACAAGTATTTGAAGCTGAACCATCTGTTTCGCATGGATATGAATAGAAGCCATCTACTTCGCTTTGATTTGAATCTAAATCATGTGTTTCGCATTGATTTGCAGCAAAATCATGTGTTTGGCATGGATTTTAAACTACCCCAATTGTTTCGCATGCATTTGTAGCTATATCATGTATATCACAACTATTTGGTGCTAAACCAATTGATTCGCATGAATTTGAAGCTAAATCATGTGTTTCGCGTGGTTTTGAGGCTAACTCGTTTGTTTCGCATGCAGTTGAAGCTAAATTATGTATATCACGAGTATTTGAAGCTAAACCATTTGTTTCGCATTGATTCAAAGATCAGTCTTCCACTTCGCATTGATTTGAATCTAAATCATGTGTTTCGCATGGATTTGAAGCTAACTTGTTTGTTTCGCATGCAGTTGATGCTGAATCATGTATATCACAAGTATTTGCAGCTAAACCATTTGTTTCGCATGGATTCGTAGTTAAGCCTTCTACTTCGCATCGATTTCGAGCTAAATCATGTTTCTCGCATGGTTTTTGAAACTAACTCGTTTGTTTCGCATGCTATTGAAGCTAAATCAAGTATATCACAAGTATTTGAAGCTAAACCGTTTGATTCGCATGGATTTGAAGCTAAGCCTTCTACCTCGCATTGATTTGGAGCTAAATCATGTGTTTCGCATGGATTTAAAGCTAACTCGTTTGTTTCGCATGCAGTTGAAGCTAAATCCTGTACATCACAAATATTTGAAGCTAAAACATTTGTTTCGCATGGATTTGAAACCAAGCCTTCTTCTTCGCATTGATTTGAAGTTAAATAATGTGTTTCGCTTGGATTTGAAGCGAAGCCATCTAATGCGCTTTGATTTGAATCTAAATCATGTGTTTCGCATGGATTTGAAGCTAACTCGTTTATTTCGCATGCAGTTGAAGCTAAATCATGTATGTCACAAGTATTTGAAGCTAAAACATTTGATTCGCATGGATTTGAAACTCGGCATTCAACTTCGCATTGATTTGAAGCTAAATCATGTGTTCCGTATGGATTTGAAGCTAACTCGTTTGTTTCGCATGCAGTTGAAGCTAAATTATGTATATCACAAGCATTTGAAGCTAAACCATTTGTTTCGCATTGATATGAAACCACGCCTTCTACTTCGCATTGATTTGAGGCTAAATAATTTGTTTCGCTTGGATTTTAAGCTAACTCGTTTGTTTCACATGCAGTTGAAGATAAATCATGAATATCACAAGTATTTGAAGCTAAACGAATTGTTTCGCATGGATTTGAAGATAAGCCTCCTACTTCGCATTGATTTGATGCTAAATCATGTCTTTCACACGGATTTAGAGCTAACTCGTTTGTTTCGCATGCAGTTGAAGCTAAATCATGTATATCACAATTGTTTGAAACTAAACCATTTGTTTTGCATGGATTCGAAGATAATCCTTCTACTTCGCATTGATTTGAAGCTAAATCATGTGTTTGGCATGGATTTTAAGCTACCTCAATTGTTTCGCATGCATTTGTAGCTATATCATGTATATCACAACTATTTGGTGCTAAACCAATTGATTCGCATGAATTTGAAGCTAAATCATGTGTTTCGCGTGGTTTTGAGGCTAACTCGTTTGTTTCGCATGCAGTTGAAGCTAAATTATGTATATCACGAGTATTTGAAGCTAAACCATTTGTTTCGCATTGATTCAAAGATCAGTCTTCCACTTCGCATTGATTTGAATCTAAATCATGTGTTTCGCATGGATTTGAAGCTAACTTGTTTGTTTCGCATGCAGTTGATGCTGAATCATGTATATCACAAGTATTTGCAGCTAAACCATTTGTTTCGCATGGATTCGTAGTTAAGCCTTCTACTTCGCATCGATTTCGAGCTAAATCATGTTTCTCGCATGGTTTTTGAAACTAACTCGTTTGTTTCGCATGCTATTGAAGCTAAATCAAGTATATCACAAGTATTTGAAACTAAACCGTTTGATTCGCATGGATTTGAAGCTAAGCCTTCTACCTCGCATTGATTTGGAGCTAAATCATGTGTTTCGCATGGATTTAAAGCTAACTCGTTTGTTTCGCATGCAGTTGAAGCTAAATCCTGTACATCACAAATATTTGAAGCTAAAACATTTGTTTCGCATGGATTTGAAACCAAGCCTTCTTCTTCGCATTGATTTGAAGTTAAATAATGTGTTTCGCTTGGATTTGAAGCGAAGCCATCTAATGCGCTTTGATTTGAATCTAAATCATGTGTTTCGCATGGATTTGAAGCTAACTCGTTTATTTCGCATGCAGTTGAAGCTAAATCATGTATGTCACAAGTATTTGAAGCTAAAACATTTGATTCGCATGGATTTGAAACTCGGCATTCAACTTCGCATTGATTTGAAGCTAAATCATGTGTTCCGTATGGATTTGAAGCTAACTCGTTTGTTTCGCATGCAGTTGAAGCTAAATTATGTATATCACAAGCATTTGAAGCTAAACCATTTGTTTCGCATTGATATGAAACCACGCCTTCTACTTCGCATTGATTTGAGGCTAAATAATTTGTTTCGCTTGGATTTTAAGCTAACTCGTTTGTTTCACATGCAGTTGAAGATAAATCATGAATATCACAAGTATTTGAAGCTAAACGAATTGTTTCGCATGGATTTGAAGATAAGCCTCCTACTTCGCATTGATTTGATGCTAAATCATGTCTTTCACACGGATTTAGAGCTAACTCGTTTGTTTCGCATGCAGTTGAAGCTAAATCATGTATATCACAATTGTTTGAAGCTAAACCATTTGTTTTGCATGGATTCGAAGATAATCCTTCTACTTCGCATTGATTTGAAGCTAAATCATGTGTTTCGCATGGATTTGAAGATAACTCGTTTGTTTCGCATGCAGTTGAAGCTAAATCATGTATATCACAAGTGATTGAAGCTAAACCATTTGTTTTGCATGGATTCGAAGATAATCCTCCTACTTCGCATTGATTTGAAGCTAAATCATGTGTTTCGCATGGATTTAAAGCAATCTCGTCTGTTTCGCATGCAGTTGAAGATAAATCATGTATATCACAGGTCTTTGAAGCTAACCCATTTGTTTCGCATGGATTCGAAGATAACCCTCCTACTTCGCATTGATTTGATGCTAACTCATGTGTTTCGCATGGTTTTGAGGCTAACTCGTTTGTGTCGCATGCAGTTGAAGCTAAATCATGTATATCACAGGTGTTTGACGTTAAACCATTTGTTTCGCATGGATTCGAAGATAACGCTTCTAGTTCGCATTGATTTGAAGCTAAATCATGTGTTTCGCTTGTATTTGAAGCTAAGCCTTCTACTTCGCATTGATTTGAAGCTAAATCATGTGTTTCGCATGGATTTGAGGCTAACTCGTTTGTTTCGCTTGCTGTTGAATGTAAATCATGTATATCACAAGTATTTGAAGCTAAACCATATCTTTCGCATGGATTCGAAGATAAGCCTTCTACTTCGCACTGAATTGAAGCTAAATCATGTGCTTCGCATGGATTTAAAGCTAACACGTTTGTTTCGCATGCTGTTGAAGCCAACTCATGTATATTACAAGTATTTGAAGCTAAACCATCTGTTTCGTGTGGATTCGAAGATCAGCCTTCTACATCGCATTGATTTGAAGCTAAATCATGTGTTTTGCATGGATTTGAAGCTAGCTCATTTGTTTCGCATGCAGTTCAAGCTAAATCATGTATTAAACAATTATTTGAAGCTAAACCATTTGTTTCGCATGGATTTGAATCTAAGACTTCAACTTCGCGTTGATTTGACGTTAAATCATGTGTTACGCTTGGATTTGAAGCTCACTCGTTTGTTTCGCCTGCATTTGAAGCTATATCGCTTATATCGCAAGTATATGAAGCTAAATAATTTGTGTCGCATGCATTTGATGCTAAGCCTTCAACTTCGCATTGGATAGAATCTAAATCATGTGTTTCGCCTGGATTCGAAACAATCTCGTTTCTTTCGCATGCAGTTGTAGCTAAATCATGTATATCACAAGTGTTTAAAGCTAAACCATTTGTTTCGCATGGATTTGAAGATTAGCCGTCTACTTCGCATTGATTTGAAGCTAAATCATGTGATTCGCATGGATTTAAAGCTAACTCGTTATTTCGCCTGCATTTGAAGCTAAATCATGTATATCACAAATATTTGAAGCTAAACCATTTGTTTCGCATGGATTCGAATATAAGCCTTCTACTTCGCATCGATTTGAAGCTAAATCATGTGATTCGCAAGGATTTGAACCTGAATCATGTGATTCGCATGGATTTGATGCTAACTCGTCTGTTTCGCCGGCATTTGAAGTTATATCACTTATATTCGCAAGTATTTGAATCAAAACCATTAGTTTCGCATGGATTTGAAGCTAACTCGTTTGTCTCGCATGCAGTTGAAACTAAATCATGTATATCACAAGTATTTGAAGCTGAACCATTTGTTTCGCATGGATTCGAAGATCAGACTTCTGCTTCGCACTGATTTGAAGCGGAATCGTGTGTTTCGCTTGTATTTGAAGCTAACTCGTTAGTATCGCATGGAGTTGAAACTAAATCATGTATATCAAAAGTTTTGAATCTAAACCATTTGTTTCGCTTGAATATTACGCTAAACCATGTGTTTCGCATGGATTTGAAACTAAGCCTTCTACTTCGCATTGATTTGAAGCTAAATCATGTGTTTCGCTTGGATTTAAAGCTAACTCGTTTGTTTCGCATGCAGTTATAGCTAAATCATGTATATCAGCAATATTTGAAGCTAAACCATATGTTTCGCATGGATTCGAAGATAAGCCTTCAACTTCGCATTGAATTGAATCTTAATCATGTGTTTCGCCTGGATTCGAAACAAACTCGTTTGTTTCGCATGCTGTTGAAGCTTATTCATGTATATCACAAGTATTTGAAGCTAAACCATTTGTTTCGCAAGGATTCGAAGATCAGCCTTCTACTTCGCATTGATAAGAAGCTAACTCACGTGTATCGCATGGATTTGAAGCTAACTCGTTTGTTTCGCATGCAGTTGAAGATAAATCATGTATATCACAAGTGTTTGAAGCTAACCCGTTTGATTCGCATGGATTTGATGATAAGCCTTCTACTTCGCATTGATTTGTAGCTAAATCATGTGGTTCGCATGGATTGGAAGCAAACTCATTTGCTTCGCCTGCATTTGAAGCTATACCACTTATATCCCAATTATCTGAAGATTATTGATTTGTTTCTTATTAACTTGAAGCTAAGCCTTCTACTTCGCATTGATTTGAAGCTAAATCATGTGTTTCGCATGGATTTGAAGCTAACTCGTTTGTTTCTCATGCAGTTGAAGCTAAATCATGTATATCACATGTATTTGGAGCTAAACCATTTGTTTCGCAAGGATTTGTAACAACGCCTTCTACTTCGCATTGATTTGAAGCTAAATAATTTGTTTCGCTTGGATTTGAAGCTAAGACTACTACTTCACGTCGATTTGACGTTAAATCATATTTTTCACTGGATTTGAAGCTAACTCGTTTGTTTCGCAAGCTGTTGAAGCTAAATCATGTATATCACAAGTATTTTAATCTGAACCGTTTGTTTCGCATGGATTCGAAGATCAGACTTCTGCTTCGCATTGATTTTAAGCTAAATCATTTGTTCGCTTGCATTTGAAGCTAACTCGTTTTTTTCGCATGCAGTTGAAGCTAAATCATGTATAACACAAGTGTTTGAAGCTAACCCGTTTGATTCGCATGGATTTGATGATAAGCCTTCTACTTCGCATTGATTTGAAGCTAAATCATGTGGTTCGCATGGATTGGAAGCAAACTCATTTGTTTCGCCTGCATTTGAAGCTATACCACTTATATCGCAATTATCTGAAGATTATTGATTTGTTTCTTATTAACTTGAAGCTAAGCCTTCTACTTCGCATTGATTTGAAGCTAAATCACGTGTTTCGCATGGATTTGAAGCTAACTCGTTTGTTTCGCATGCAGTTGAAGCTAAATCATGTATATCACAAGTATTTGAATCTAAACATTTGTTTCGCATGGATTCGAAGATCAGCCTTCTGCTTCGGATTGATTTGCAGCTAAATCATGTGTTTAGCATGGAGTTGAAGCTAACTCGTTTGTTTCGCATGCTGTTGAAGCTAAATCATGTATATCACAAGTATTTTAATCTGAACCGTTTGTTTCGCATGGATTCGAAGATCAGACTTCTGCTTCGCATTGATTTGAAGCTAAATCATGTGTTCGCATGGATTTGAAGCTTACTCGTTTTGTTTTGCATGCAGTTGAAGCTAAATCATGTATATCACAAGTGTTTGAAGCTAACCCGTTTGATTCGCATGGATTTGATGATAAGCCTCTACTTCGCATTGATTTGAAGCTAAATTATGTGTTCGCATGGATTGGAAGCTTACTCGTTTGTTTTGCATGCAGTTGAAGCTAAATCATGTATAACACAAGTGTTTGAAGCTAACCCGTTTGATTCGCATGGATTTGATGATAAGCCTTCTACTTCGCATTGATTTGAAGCTAAATCATGTGTTCGCATGGATTGGAAGCAAACTCATTTGCTTCGCCTGCATTTGAGCTATACCACTATATCGCAATTATCTGAAGATTATTGATTTGTTTCTTATTAACTTGAAGCTAAGCCTTCTACTTCGCATTGATTTGAAGCTAAATCACGTGTTTCGCATGGATTTGAAGCTAACTCGTTTGTTTCGCATGCAGTTGAAGCTAAATCATGTATATCACAAGTATTTGAATCTAAAACATTTTGTTTCGCATGGATTCGAAGATCAGCCTTCTGCTTCGGATTGATTTGCAGCTAAATCATGTGTTTAGCATGGATTTGAAGCTAACTCGTTTGTTTCGCATGCTGTTGAAGCTAAATCATGTATATCACAAGTATTTTAATCTGAACCCGTTTGTTTCGCATGGATTCGAAGATCAGACTTCTGCTTCGCATTGATTTGAGCTAAATCATGTGTTTCGCATGGATTTGAAGCTTACTCGTTTGTTTTGCATGCAGTTGAAGCTAAATCATGTATATCACAAGTGTTTGAAGCTAACCCGTTTGATTCGCATGGATTGATGATAAGCCTTCTACTTCGCATTTGATTTGAAGCTAAATTATGTTGTTCGCATGGATTGGAGCTTACTCGTTTGTTTGCATGCAGTTGAAGCTAAATCATGTATAACACAAGTGTTTGAAGCTAACCCGTTTGATTCGCATGGATTTGATGATAAGCCTTCTACTTCGCATTGATTTGAAGCTAAATCATGTGGTTCGCATGGATTGGAAGCAAACTTATTTGCTTCGCCTGCATTTGAAGCTATACCACTTATATCGCAATTATCTGAAGATTATTGATTTGTTTCTTATTAACTTGAGCCTTCTACATCGCATTGATTTGAAGCTAAATCATGTGTTTCGCATGGAATTGAAGCTAACTCGTTTGTTTCGCATGCAGTTGAAGCTAAATCATGTATATCACAAGTATTTGAATCTAAAACATTTGTTTCGCATGGATTTGATGATAAGCCTTCTACTTCGCATTGATTTGAAGCTAAATTATGTTGTTCCGCATGGATTGAAGCTTACTCGTTTGTTTTGCATGCAGTTGAAGCTAAATCATGTATAACACAAGTGTTTGAAGCTAACCCGTTTGATTCGCATGGATTTGATGATAAGCCTTCTACTTCGCATTGATTTGAAGCTAAATCATGTGGTTCGCATGGATTGGAAGCAAACTCATTTGCTTCGCCTGCATTTGAATCTATACCACTTATATCGCAATTATCTGAAGAATATTGATTTGTTTCTTATTAACTTGAAGCTAAGCCTTCTACTTCGCATTGATTTGAAGCTAAATCATGTGTTTCGCATGGATTTGAAGCTAACTCGTTTGTTTCGCATGCAGTTGAAGCTAAATCATGTATATCACAAGTATTTGAATCTGAACCGTTTGTTTCGCATGGATTCGAAGATCAGACTTCTGCTTCGCATTGATTTTAAGCTAAATCATTTGTTCGCTTGCATTGAAGCTAACTCGTTTTTTTCGCATGCAGTTGAAGCTAAATCATGTATAACACAAGTGTTGAAGCTAACCCGTTTGATTCGCATGGATTAGATGGATAAGCCTTCTACTTCGCATTGATTTGAAGCTAAATCATGTGGTTCGCATGGATTGGAAGCAAAACTCATTTGCTTGGCCTGCATTTGAAGCTATACCACTTATATCGCAATATCTGAAGATTATTGATTTGTTTCTTATTAACTTGAAGCTAAGCCTTCTACTTCGCATTGATTTGAAGCTAAATCACGTGTTTCGCATGGATTTGAAGCTAACTCGTTTGTTTCGCATGCTGTTGAAGCTAAATCATGTATATCACAAGTATTTGAATCTAAAACATTTGTTTCGCATGGATTCGAAGATCAGCCTTCTGCTTCGGATTGATTTCCAGCTAAATCATGTGTTTAGCATGGATTTGAAGCTTACTCGTTTGTTTTGCATGCAGTTGAAGCTAAATCATGTATATCACAAGTGTTTGAAGCTAACCCGTTTGATTCGCATGGATTTGATGATAAGCCTTCTACTTCGCATTGATTTGAAGCTAAATTATGTTGTTTCGCATGGATTGGAAGCTTACTCGTTTGTTTTGCATGCAGTTGAAGCTAAATCATGTATAACACAAGTGTTTGAAGCTACCCGTTTGATTCGCATGGATTTGATGATAAGCCTTCTACTTCGCATTGATTTGAAGCTAAATCATGTGGTTCGCATGATTGGAAGCAAACTCATTTGCTTCGCCTGCATTGAAGCTATACCACTTATATCGCAATTATCTGAAGATTATTGATTTGTTTCTTATTAACTTGAAGCTAAGCCTTCTACTTCGCATTGATTTGAAGCTAAATCATGTGTTTCGCATGGATTTGAAGCTAACTCGTTTGTTTCGCATGCAGTTGAAGCTAAATCATGTATATCACAAGTAGTTGAATCTAAACCATTTGTTTCGCATGGATTCGAAGATCAGCCTTCTGCTTCGGATTGATTTGCAGCTAAATCATGTGTTTAGCATGGATTTGAAGCTAACTCGTTTGTTTCGCATGCAGTTGAAGCTAAATCATGTATATCACAAGTATTTGGATCTAAACCATTTGTTTTCGCATGGATTCGAAGATCAGACTTCTGCTACGCATTGATTTGAAGCTAAATCATGTGTTTCGCATGGATTTGAAGCTTACTCGTTTGTTTTGCATGCAGTTGAAGCTAAATCATGTATATCGCAAGTGTTTGAAGCTAACCCGTTTGATTCGCATGGATTTAATGATAGGCCTTCTACTTCGCATTGATTTGAAGCTAAATCATGTGGTTCGCATGATTGGAAGCAAACTCCATTTGCTTGGCCTGCATTTGAAGCTATACCACTTATATCGCAATTATCTGAAGATTATTGATTTGTTTCTTATTAACTTGAAGCTAAGCCTTCTACTTCGCATTGATTTGAAGCTAAATCACGTGTTTCGCATGGATTTGAAGCTAACTCGTTTGTTTTCGCATGCAGTTGAAGCTAAATCATGTATATCACAAGTATTTGAATCTAAAACATTTGTTTCGCATGGATTCGAAGATCAGCCTTCTGCTTCGGATTGATTTCCAGCTAAATCATGTGTTTAGCATGGATTTGAAGCTTACTCCGTTTGTTTGCATGCAGTTGAAGCTAAATCATGTATATCACAAGTGTTTGAAGCTAACCCGTTTGATTCGCATGGATTTGATGATAAGCCTTCTACTTCGCATTGATTTGAAGCTAAATTATGTTGTTCGCATGGATTGGAAGCTTACTCGTTTGTTTTGCATGCAGTTGAAGCTAAATCATGTATAACACAAGTGTTTGAAGCTAACCCGTTTGATTCGCATGGATTTGATGATAAGCCTTCTACTTCGCATTGATTGAAGCTAAATCATGTGGTTCGCATGGATTGGAAGCAAACTCATTTGCTTCGCCTGCATTTGAAGCTATACCACTTATATCGCAATTATCTGAAGATTATTGATTTGTTTCTTATTAACTTGAAGCTAAGCCTTCTACTTCGCATTGATTTGAAGCAAAATCATGTGTTTCGCATGGATTTGAAGCTAACTCGTTTTGTTTCGCATGCAGTTGAAGCTAAATCATGTATATCACAAGTAGTTGAATCTAAACCATTTGTTTCGCATGGATTCGAAGATCAGCCTTCTGCTTCGGATTGATTTGCAGCTAAATCATGTGTTTAGCATGGATTGAAGCTAACTCGTTTGTTTCGCATGCAGTTGAAGCTAAATCATGTATATCACAAGTATTTGGAGCTAAACCATTGTTTCGCATGGATTCGAAGATCAGACTTCTGCTACGCATTGATTTGAAGCTAAATCATGTGTTTCGCATGGATTTGAAGCTTACTCGTTTGTTTTGCATGCAGTTGAAGCTAATCATGTATATCGCAAGTGTTGAAGCTAACCCGTTTGATTCGCATGGATTTAATGATAGGCCTTCTACTTCGCATGATTTGAAGCTAAATCATGTGGTTCGCATGGATTGGAAGCAAACTCATTTGCTTCGCCTGCATTTGAAGCTATACCACTTATATCGCAATTATCTGAAGATTATTGATTTGTTTCTTATTAACTTGAAGCTAAGCCTTCTACTTCGCATTGATTTGAAGCTAAATCATGTTTTTCGCATGGATTTGAAGCTAACTCGTTGTTTCGCATGCAGTTGAAGCTAAATCATGTCTATCACAAGTGTTTGAAGGTAAACCATTTGTTTTGCATGGATTCGAAGATCACCCTTCTTCTTCGCACTGATTTGAAGCTAAATCATGTGTTTAGCATTGATTTGAAGCTAAATCATGTGGTTCGCATGGATTGGAAGCAAACTCATTTGCTTCGCCTGCATTTGAAGCTATACCACTTATATCGCAATTATCTGAAGATTATTGATTTGTTTCTTATTAACTTGAAGCTAAACCTTCTACTTCGCATTGATTGAAGCTAAATCATGTGTTTCGCATGGATTTGAAGCTAACTCGTTTGTTTCGCAGCAGTTGATGCTAAATCATGTATATCACAAGTATTTGAATCTAAAACATTTGTTTCGCATGGATTCGAAGATCAGCCTTCTGCTTCGGATTGATTGCAGCTAAATCATGTGTTTAGCATGGATTTGAAGCTAACTCGTTTGTTTCGCATGCTGTTGAAGCTAAATCATGTATATCACAAGTATTTTAATCTGAACCGTTTGTTTCGCATGGATTCGAAGATCAGACTTCTGCTTCGCATTGATTTGAAGCTAAATCATGTGTTTCGCATGGATTTGAAGCTTACTCGTTTGTTTTGCATGCAGTGAAGCTAAATCATGTATATCACATGTGTTTGAAGCTAACCCGTTTGATTCGCATGATTTTATGATAAGCCTTCTACTTCGCATTGATTTGAAGCTAAATCATGTTGTTCGCAATGGATTGGAAGCTTACTCGTTTGTTTTGCATGCAGTTGAAGCTAAATCATGTATAACACAAGTGTTGAAGCTAACCCGTTTGATTCGCATGGATTTGATTGATAAGCCTTCTACTTCGCATTGATTTGAAGCTAAATCATGTGGTTCGCATGGATTGGAAGCAAACTCATTTGCTTCGCCTGCATTGAAGCTATACCACTTATATCGCAATTATCTGAAGATTATTGATTTGTTTCTTATTAACTTGAAGCTAAGCCTTCTACTTCGCATTGATTTGAAGCTAAATCATGTGTTCGCATGGATTTGAAGCTAACTCGTTTGTTTCGCATGCAGTTGAAGCTAAATCATGTATATCACAAGTATTTGGAGCTAAACCATTTGTTTCGCATGGATTCGAAGATCAGACTTCTGCTACGCATTGATTTGAAGCTAAATCATGTGTTTCGCATGGATTTGAAGCTTACCTCGTTTGTTTTGCATGCAGTTGAAGCTAAATCATGTATATCGCAAGTGTTTGAAGCTAACCCGTTTGATTCGCATGGATTTGATGATAGGCCTTCTACTTCGCATTGATTTGAAGCTAAATCATGTGGTTCGCATGGATTGGAAGCAAACTCATTTGCTTCGCCTGCATTTGAAGCTATACCACTTATATCGCAATTATCTGAAGATTATTGATTTGTTTCTTATTAACTTGAAGCTAAGCCTCTACTTCGCATTGATTTGAAGCTAAATCATGTGTTTCGCATGGATTTGAAGCTAACTCGTTTGTTTCGCATGCAGTTGAAGCTAAATCATGTATATCACAAGTAGTTGAATCTAAACCATTTGTTTCGCATGGATTCGAAGATCAGCCTTCTGCTTCGGATTGATTTGCAGCTAAATCATGTGTTTAGCATGGATTTGAAGCTAACTCGTTGTTTCGCATGCAGTTGAAGCTAAATCATGTATATCACAAGTATTTGGAGCTAAACCATTTGTTTCGCATGGATTCGAAGATCAGACTTCTGCTACGCATTGATTTGAAGCTAAATCATGTGTTTCGCATGGATTTGAAGCTTACTCGTTTGTTTTGCATGCAGTTGAAGCTAAATCATGTATATCGCAAGTGTTTGAAGCTAACCCGTTTGATTCGCATGGATTTGATGATAGGCCTTCTACTTCGCATTGATTTGAAGCTAAATCATGTGGTTCGCATGGATTGGAAGCAAACTCATTTGCTTCGCCTGCATTGAAGCTATACCACTTATATCGCAATTATCTGAAGATTATTGATTTGTTTCTTATTAACTTGAAGCTAAGCCTTCTACTTCGCATTGATTTGAAGCTAAATCATGTGTTTCGCATGGATTTGAAGCTACTCGTTTGTTCGCATGCAGTTGAAGCTAAATCATGTATATCACAAGTATTTGAATCTAAACATTTGTTTCCCATGGATTCGAAGATCAGCCTTCTGCTTCGGATTGATTTGCAGCTAAATCATGTGTTTTAGCATGGATTTGAAGCTAACTCGTTGTTTCGCTATGCTGTTGAAGCTAAATCATGTATATCACAAGTATTTTAATCTGAACCGTTTGTTTCGCATGGATTCGAAGATCAGTCTTCTGCTTCGCATTGATTTGAAGCTAAATCAGTTGTTCGCATGGATTGGAAGCTTACTCGTTTGTTTTGCATGCAGTTGAAGCTAAATCATGTATAACACAAGTGTTTGAAGCTAACCCGTTTGATTCGCATGGATTTGATGATAAGCCTTCTACTTCGCATTGATTTGAAGCTAAATCATGTGGTTCGCATGGATTGGAAGCAAACTCATTTGCTTCGCCTGCATTTGAAGCTATACCACTTATATCGCAATTATCTGAAGATTATTGATTTGTTTCTTATTAACTTGAAGCTAAGCCTTCTACTTCGCATTGATTTGAGCTAAATCATGTGTTTCGCATGGATTTGAAGCTAACTCGTTTGTTTCGCATGCAGTTGAAGCTAAATCATGTATATCACAAGTAGTTGAATCTAAAACCATTTGTTTCGCATGGATTCGAAGATCAGACTACTGCTTCGCATTGATTTGAAGCTAAATCGTGTGTTTCGCATGGATTTGAAGCTTACTCGTTTGTTTTGCATGCAGTTGAAGCTAAATCATGTATATCAAAGTGTTTGAAGCTAACCCGTTTGATTCGCATGGATTGATGATAAGCCTTCTACTTCGCATTGATTTGAAGCTAAATCATGTGGTTCGCATGGATTGGAAGCAAACTCATTTGCTTCGCCTGCATTTGAAGCTAAATCATGCACATCACAAGTATTTGAAGCTGTATCACTGGTTCGCATGGATTTGAATATAAGCCTTCTACTTCGCATTGATTTGAAGCGAAATCATGTGTTTCGCTTGAATTCAAGCTAACTCGTTTGTTTCGCATGCAATTGAAGCTAAATAATGTATCAAACAATTATTTGAAGCTAAACCATTTGTTTCGCATGGATTCGAAGATCTGCATCTACCTCGTATTGATTTAAAGCTAAATCATGTGTTTCGCATGGATTTGAAGCTAACTCGTTTGTATCGCATGCAGTTGAAGCTAAATCATGTATATCACAATTATTTGAAGCTAAACCACTTGATTCGCATGGATTTCAAAATAAGCCTTCTACTTCGCATTGATTTGAAGTTAAATCATATGTTTCGCATGGATTTGAAGCTAATCGTTTGTATCGCATGCAGTTGAAGCTAAATCATGTATATCACAAGTATTTGAAGCTAAACCATTTGATTCGCACGAATATCTGGCTAAACCATGTGTTTGGAATGAATTTGAAGCTAAATCATGTGTTTCGCATAGATTTGAAGCTAACTCATTTGTTGGGCATGCAGTTGAAGCTGAATCATGTATATCCCAAGTATTTGAAGCTCAACCATTTGAATCGCATGGATTTGAAGATAAGCCTTCTACTTCGCATTGATTTTAATCTAAATCATGTGTTTCGCATGGATTTGAAGCTACCTCGTTCGTTTCGCATGCAGTTGAAGATAAATCATGTATATCACAGGCATTTGAAGCTAAACCATTTGTTTCGCATGGATTCGAAGATAAGCCTTCTAAATCGCATTGATTTCAAGCTAAATCATATGTTTCGCATAGATTTGAAGCTAACTCGCTAGTTTTGCATGCTGTTGAAGCTTATTCATGTATATCACAAGTATTTGAAGCTAAACCATTTGTTTCGCATGGATTCGAAGATCAGCCATCTACCTCGTATTGATTTAAAGCTAAATCATGTGTTTCGCATGGATTTGAAGCTATCTCGTTTGTATCGCATGCAGTTGAAGCTAAATCATGTATATCACAATTATTTGAAGCTAAACCACTTGATTCGCATGGATTTCAAAATAAGCCTTCTACTTCGCATTGATTTGAAGTTAAATCATATGTTTCGCATGGATTTGAAGCTAATCGTTTGTATCGCATGCAGTTGAAGCTAAATCATGTATATCACAAGTATTTGAAGCTAAACCATTTGATTCGCACGAATATCTGGCTAAACCATGTGTTTGGAATGAATTTGAAGCTAAATCATGTGTTTCGCATAGATTTGAAGCTAACTCATTTGTTGCGCATGCAGTTGAAGCTGAATCATGTATATCCCAAGTATTTGAAGCTCAACCATTTGAATCGCATGGATTTGAAGATAAGCCTTCTACTTCGCATTGATTTTAATCTAAATCATGTGTTTCGCATGGATTTGAAGCTAACTCGTTCGTTTCGCATGCAGTTGAAGATAAATCATGTATATCACAGGTATTTCAAGCTAAACCATTTGATTCGCATGGATTTGAAGATAAGCCTTCTACTTCGCATTGATTTTAATCTAAATCATGTGTTTCGCATGGATTTGAAGCTAACTCGTTCGTTTCGCATGCAGTTGAAGATAAATTATGTATATCACAGGTATTTGAATCTAAACCATTTGTTTCGCATGGATTCGAAGATCAGCCATCTACCTCGTATTGATTTGAAGCTAAATCATGTGTTTCGCATGGATTTGAAGCTAACTCGTTCGTTTCGCATGCATTTGAAGCTAAATCATGCACATCACAAGTATTTGAAGCTGTATCACTGGTTTCGCATGGATTTGAATATAAGCCTTCTACTTCGCATTGATTTGAAGCTAAATCATGTGTTTCGCATGGATTTAAAGCTAACTCGTTTATTTCGACTGCATTTGAAGCTATTTCATTTAAAGCGCAAGTATTTGAAGGAATATCATTTTCTTCGCCTGGATTTGAAGATAAGCCATCTACTTGGCATTGATTTGAAGCTAAATCATGTGTTTCGCTTCGATTTGCAGCTAACTCGTTGTTTGGCATGCAGTTGAAGCTAAATCATGTATATCACAAGTATTTGAAGCTAAACAATTTGATTCGCATGGATTTGAAGCTAAGCCTTCTACATCGCATTGATTTGAGCTAAATCATGTATTCCGCTTGTATTTGAAGCTAACTCGCTTGCTTCGCATGCAGTTGAAGCTAAATTATGTATATCACAAGTATTTGAAGCAAAACCGTTTGTTTCGCATGGATTCGAATATCAGCCTTCTACTTCGCATGGATTTGAAGCTAGCTCGTTTGTTTCGCATGCAGTTGAAGCGAAATCATGAATATCACAAGTGCTTGAAGCTAAACCGGTAGATTCGCATGGATTTGAAGCTATTCCTTCTACTTCGCATTGATGTGAATATAAATGTTGTGTTTCGCTTGGATTTGAAGCTAACTCGTTTGTTTCGCTTGCTGTTGAATATAAATCATATATATCACAAGTATTTGAAGCTAAACCATTTGTTTCGCATGGATTAGAAGCTAAGCCTTCTACTTCGCGTTGACTTGATACTAAATCATGTTTTTCGCTTGGATTTGAAGCAAACTCGTTTGTTTCGCATGCATTTCAATCTATTTCATTTATATCGCAAGTATTTGAAGGTAACTCATTTATCTCGCTTGGATTTGATGCGAAGCCTTCTACTTCGCATTGATTTGCAGCTAAATCATATCTTTCGCTTGGATTTGAACCTAACTCGTTGGTTTCGCATGCAGTTGAAGCTAAGTCATGAATATCACAAGTATTTGAAGCTGAACCATATGTTTCGCATGAATATTAAGCATGTGCTTCGAATGAATTTGAAGCTAAATCAAGTGTTTCGCTTGGATTTGAAGCTAACTCGTTTGTTTCGCTTGCTGTTGAATATAAATCATGTATATCACAAGTATTTGAAGCTGAACCATTTGTTACGCATGGATTTGAAACCACGCCGTCTACTTCGCATTGATTTGAAGCTGAATCATGTGTTTCGCTTGTATTTGAAGATAACTCGTTTGTTTCTCATGTAGTTGAAGCTAAATCATGTATATCACAAGCATTTGAAACTAAACTATTTGATTCGCATGGACTTGAAGCTATGCCTTCTACTTCGCATTGATTTGAAGATAAACCATTTGTTTCGCATGTATTCGAAGATAAGCCTTCTACTTCGTATTGATTTCAAAGTAAATCATGTGTTTCGCTTGAACTTGAAGCTAACATGTTTGTTTCACAAGCAGTTGATGCTAAATCATGTATACCACAATTATTTGAAGCTGAACCATTTGTTTCGAATGAATATTCTGCTAAACCATGTGTTTCGAATAAATTTGAAGCTAAATCATGAGTTTCGCATGGATTTGAAGCTAACTCGTTAGTTTTGCATGCTGTTGAAGCTAAATCATGTATATCACAAGTATTTGAAGCTAAACCAATTGTTTCGCATGGATTTGAAGATAAGCCTTCTACTTTGCATTGATTTGAAGCTAAATCAAGTGTTTCGCTTGTATTTGAAGCTAACTCGTTTGTTTCGCACGCAGTTGAAGCTAAATCATGTATATCACAAGAATTTGAAGCTAAACCATTTGTTTCGCAAGAATTTGAAGCTAAGCCTTCTACTTCGCATTGATTTGAAGTTAAATCATGTGATTCGCATGGATTTGAAGCTAAGCCATCTACTTCGCATTGATTTGAACCTAAATCATATGTGTCCTTTGGATTTGAAGCTAACTCGTTTGTTTCGCATGCAGTTGAAGCTATATCACTTATGTTCGCAAGTATTTGAAGCTAAATCATGTGTTTCGCTTGTATTTGAAGCTAACTCGTTTGTTTCTTCAAGCAGTTGAAGCTAAATCTTGTATAATACATGTATATGAGGCTAAACCATTTCATTCGCATGGATTTGAAACTAAGCTTACTACTTCGCATTGATTTGAAGCTAAATCATGTGGTTCGCATGGATTTGAAGCTAACTCGTTTGTTTCGCCTGCATTTGAAGCTAAATCATGTATATCACAAGTATTTGAAGCTAAACCATTTGTTTCGCATGGATTCGAAGATAAGCCTTCTACTTCGCATTGATTTGATGCTAAATCATGTGTTTCATTTGGATTTGAGGCTAACTCGTTTGTTTCGCATGCTGTTGAATGTAAATCATGTATATCACAAGTATTTGAAGCTAAACAATTTGTTTCGCATGGATTCGAAGATAAGCCTTCTACTTCGCATTGATTTAAAGCAAAATCATGTGTTTCGCATGGATTTGAAGCTAAACAATCTGTTTCGAGTGGATTCTGTGATCAGCCTTCTACATCGCATTGATTTGAAGCTAAATCATGTGATTCGCTTGGATTTGAAGCTAACTCGTTCGTTTCGCATGCAGTTGAAGCTATATCATGTATATCACAGGTATTTGAAGCTAAACCATTAGTTTCGCATTTATTCGAAGATAAGCCTTCTACTTCGTATTGATTTGAAGCTATATCATGTGTTTGGCATGGATTTGAAGCTAACTCGTTTGTTTCGCATGCAGTTGAAGCTAAATGATGTTTATCACAAGTATTTGAAGCTAAACCATTTGTTTCGTATGGATTCGAAGATAAGCCTTCTACTTCGCATTGATTTAAAGCAAAATCATGTGTTTCGAAAGGATTTGTAGTTAACTCGTTTGTTTCGCCTGAATTTGAAGCTAATTCATGTATATCACAAGTATTTGAAGCTAAACCATTTGTTACGCATGGATCTGAAGCTAAGCCTTCTACTTCGCATTGATTCGAAGCTAAATCAAGTGTTCCGCTTGGATTTGAAGATAAGCCATCTACTTCGCTTTGATTTGAATCTAAATCATGTGTCTCGCATTGATTTGAAGCTAAATCATGTGTTTCGCATTAATTTGATGATAACTCGTTCGTTCGTCTGCATTTGAAGTTATTACATTTATATCGCAAGTATTTCAATCTAAATCATGTGTTTCGCTCGGATTTAAAGCTGAGCCTTCTACTTCCCATTGATTTGATGCTAAATCATATGTTCCGCTCGGATTTGAAGCTAACTGTTTGTTCCGCCTGCATTTGAAGCTATATCACATATATTGCAAGTATTTGAAGCTAAACCATTAGTATCGCATTTATTCGAAGATAAGCCTTCTACTTCTTATTGATTTGAAGCTATATCATGTGTTTCGCTTGGATTTGAAGCCAACACGTTTGTTTCGTCTGCATTTGAAGCTATATCACTTATATCGCAAGTGTTTGAAGCTAAACCATTTGTTTCGCATGGATTCGAAGATAACCCTTCTACTTCGCATTGATTTGAGCTAAATCATGTCTTTCGCTTGCATTTGAAGCTAACTCGCTTGCTTCGCATGCAGTGGAAGCTAAATTATGTATATCACAAGTATTTGAAGCTAAACCATTTGCTTCGCATGATTATTCAGCTAAATCACGTGTCTCGCACGGATTTGAAACTAACTCGGTTGTTTCGCCTGGATTTGAATCTAAATCATGTATATCACAAATATTTGAAGCTGAACCATTTGTTTCGCATGCATTTGTAACTAAGCCTTCTACTTCGCAATGATTTGAAGCTGAATCATGTGTTTCGCTTGAATTTGAAGCGAACATGTTTGTTTCACATGCAGTTGAAGCTTAATCATGTATATCACAAGTATTTTCAGCTGAACCATTTGCTACGCATGAATATTAAGCTAAACCATGTGTTTCGCATGGATTTGAAGCTATGCCTTCTACTTCGCATTGATTTGAATCTAAATCATTCGTTTCGCATGGATTTGAAGCTAAGCCTTCTACTTCGCATTGAGTTGAGGCTAAATTCTGTGCTTTGCATGGATTTGCAGCAAACTCATTTGTTTCGCATGCAATTGAATCTAAATCATGTATATCACTAGTATTTGAAGCTAAACCATTTGATACGCATGGATTTGAATCTTAGCATTCTCCTTCGCATTGATTTGAAACTAAATCACGTGTTTCGCATGGATTTGAAACTAACTCGTTGGTTTCGCATGCAGTTGAAGCTAAATCATGTATATCACAAGTATTTGAAGCTAAACCATTTGTTTCGCATGGATTTGAAGCTAAGCCATCTACTTCGCATTGATTTGAACCTAAATCATATGTGTCCTTTGGATTTGAAGCTAACTCGTTTGTTTCGCATGCAGTTGAAGCTATATCACTTATGTTCGCAAGTATTTGAAGCTAAATCATGTGTTTCGCTTGTATTTGAAGCTAACTCGTTTGTTTCTTCAAGCAGTTGAAGCTAAATCTTGTATAATACATGTATATGAGGCTAAACCATTTCATTCGCATGGATTTGAAACTAAGCTTTCTACTTCGCATTGATTTGAAGCTAAATCATGTGGTTCGCATGGATTTGAAGCTAACTCGTTTGTTTCGCCTGCATTTGAAGCTAAATCATGTATATCACAAGTATTTGAAGCTAAACCATTTGTTTCGCATGGATTCGAAGATAAGCCTTCTACTTCGCATTGATTTGATGCTAAATCATGTGTTTCATATGGATTTGAGGCTAACTCGTTTGTTTCGCATGCTGTTGAATGTAAATCATGTATATCACAAGTATTTGAAGCTAAACAATTTGTTTCGCATGGATTCGAAGATAAGCCTTCTACTTCGCATTGATTTAAAGCAAAATCATGTGTTTCGCATGGATTTGAAGCTAAACAATCTGTTTCGAGTGGATTCTGTGATCAACCTTCTACATCGCATTGATTTGAAGCTAAATCATGTGATTCGCTTGGATTTGAAGCTAACTCGTTCGTTTCGCATGCAGTTGAAGCTATATCATGTATATCACAGGTATTTGAAGCTAAACCATTAGTTTCGCATTTATTCGAAGATAAGCCTTCTACTTCGTATTGATTTGAAGCTATATCATGTGTTTGGCATGGATTTGAAGCTAACTCGTTTGTGTCGCATGCAGTTGAAGCTAAATGATGTTTATCACAAGTATTTGAAGCTAAACCATTTGTTTCGTATGGATTCGAAGATAAGCCTTCTACTTCGCATTGATTTAAAGCAAAATCATGTGTTTCGCATGGATTTGAAGCTAACTCGTTAATTTCGTATGCAGTTGAATCTAAATCATGTATGTCATAGGTATTTGAAGCTAAAACATTTGATTCGCATAGATTCGAAGATCAGCCTTCTTCTTCGCATTGATTTGAAGCTAAATCATGTGTTTCGAAAGGATTTGTAGTTAACTCGTTTGTTTCGCATGAATTTGAAGCTAATTCATGTATATCACAAGTATTTGAAGCTAAACCATTTGTTTCGCATGGATCTGAAGCTAAGCCTTCTACTTCGCATTGATTCGAAGCTAAATTAAGTGTTCCGCTTGGATTTGAAGATAAGCCATCTACTTCGCTTTGATTTGAATCTAAATCATGTGTCTCGCATTGATTTGAAGCTAAATCATGTGTTTCGCATTAATTTGATGATAACTCGTTCGTTCGTCTGCATTTGAAGTTATTACATTTATATCGCAAGTATTTCAATCTAAATCATGTGTTTCGCTCGGATTTAAAGCTGAGCCTTCTACTTCCCATTGATTTGATGCTAAATCATATGTTCCGCTCGGATTTGAAGCTAACTGTTTGTTCCGGCTGCATTTGAAGCTATATCACATATATTGCAAGTATTTGAAGCTAAATCATTTGTTTCGCATGGATTTGAAGCTGACTCGTTTGTTTCGCATGGATTTGAAGCTAAGCCGTTAACTTCGCATTGATTTGAAGCTAAATCATGTGTTTCGCATGAATTTCAAGATAATTCGTTTGTTTCGCACGCGGTTGAAGCTAAATCATGTATATCACAAGTATTTTCAGCTAAACCATTTGATTCGCATGGATTTGAAACTAAGCCTTCCACTTCCCATTGATTTGAAGCTAAATCATGTGACTCGCATGGATTTGAACCTCACTCGTTCGTTTCAGCTGCATTTGAAACTAAATCATGTATATCACAAGTATTTGAAGCTATACCATTTGTTTCGCATGGATTTGAAGATAATCCTTCTAGTTCGCATTGATATTTAGCTAACTCGATTGTTTCGCCTGCACTTGAAGCTATATCACTTATATCGCTATTATCTGAAGATAAATCATTTGTTTCTCGTGTATTTGTAGCTAAGCCTTCTACATCGCATTGATTTGAAGCTAAATCATGCGTTTCGCATGGATTTTAAGCTAACCCGTTTGTTTTGCCTGCATTTGAAGCTATATCACTTATATCGCAATTATCCGAATATAAATCATTTGTTTCTCATGTATTTGTAGCTAATCCTTCTACATCGCATTGATTTGAAGCTAAATCATGTGTTTCGCATGGATTTGAAGCTAACCCGTTTGTGTTGCGTGCATTTGAAGCTAAATCATGTATATCACAAGTATTTGAAGCTAAACAATTTTTTATTCCCATGGATTTGCTGCTAAGCCTTTTACTTCGCATTGATTTAGAGTTAAATCATGTGATCAGCATGGATTTAAAGCTAACTTGTTTGTTTCGCCTGCATTTGAATCCGAATCACGTATATCACAAATATTTGAAGCTGAACCATTTGTTTCGCATGCATTTGTAACTAAGCCTTCTTCTTCGCATTGATTTGAAGCTGTATCATGTGTTTCGCTTGAATTTGAAGCGAACATGTTTGTTTCACATGCAGTTGAAGCTAAATCATGTATATCACAAGTATTTGCAGCTGCACCATTTGCTACGCATGAATATTAAGCTAAACCATGTGTTACGAATGAATTTGAAGCTGAATCATGTATTTCGCCTGCATTTGATGCTAAATCATGTATATCATAGGTATTTGAAGTTAAAGCATTTCTTTCGCATGGATTCGAAGGTAAGCCTTCTACTTCGCATTGATTTGAAGCTAAATCACGTGTTTCGCATAGATTAGAAGCTAACTCGTATGTTTCGCATTCATTTGAAACTATATCACTTCTATCGCAAGTATTTGAAGCGAAATCATGTGTTTCGCATGTATTTGAAGATAAGCCTTCTACTTCGCATTGATTTCAAGCTAAATCATGTGTTTCGCATGGATTGGAAGCAAACTCATTTGCTTCGCCTGCATTTGAAGCTATACCACTTATATCGCAATTATCTGAAGATTATTGATTTGTTTCTCATTAACTTGTAGCTAAGCCTTCTACTTCGCATTGATTTGAAGCTAAATCATGTGTTTCCCATGGATTCGAAGCTAACTCGTTCGTTTCGCCTGCATTTGAAGCTAAATCATGTATATCACAAGTATTTGAAGCTAAACCATTTGTTTCGCAAGGATTCGAAGATCAGCCTTCTACTTCGCATTGATTTGCAGCTAAATCATGTGTTTAGCATGGATTTGAAGCTAACTCGTTTGTTTCGCATGCAGTTGTAGCTAAATCATGTATATCACAAGTATTTCAATCTGAACCGTTTGATTAGCATGGATTCGAAGATCACCCTTATTCTTCGCATTGATTTGAAGTTAAATCATGTGTTCCACTTGGATTTGAAGCTAACTCGTTGGTTTTGCATGAAGTTGAATCTAAATCATGTATATCACAAGTATTTGAAGCTGAACCATTTGTTTCACATAGATTTGAAACTAAGCATTCTACTTCATATTGATTGGAAATTAAATCATGTGTTTCGCATGGATTTGAAGCTAACTCGTTTGTGTCGCCTGCATTTGAAGCTATATCATGTATATCACAAGTATTTGCATCTGAACCATTTGATTCCCATGAATAGTACGCTAAACCATGTCTTTCGAATTAATTTGAAGCTAAATCATGTGTTTTGAATGGATTTGAAGCTAACTCGTTTGTTTCGCATGCATTTGAAGCTAAATCATGTATATCACATATAATTGAAGCTAAACCATTTGTTTCGCATGGATACGAAGATAAGCCTTCTAATTCGCATTGATTTGACGCTAAATCATGTCTATCGCTAGGATTTGAAGCTAACTCGTTTGTTTCGCATACTGTTGAACGTAAATCATGTATAACACATGTATTTGAGCCTGAGCCATTTGTTTCGCATGGATTCGAAGATCAGCCTCCTAATTCGCGTTTATTTGAAGCTAAATCATGTGTTTCGCATGGATTTGAAGCTATGTCGTTAGTTTCGCATGCAGTTAAAGCTAAATCATGTATATCATAAGTATTTGAAGCTAAACCATTTGATTCGCACGAATATCAGGCTAAACCATGTGTTTGGAATGAATTTGAAGCTAAATCATGTGTTTCGCATAGATTTGAAGCTAACTCATTTGTTGCGCATGCAGTTGAAGCTGAATCATGTATATCCCAAGTATTTGAAGCTCAACCATTTGATTCGCATGGATTTGAAGATAAGCCTTCTACTTCGCATTGATTTTAATCTAAATCATGTGTTTCGCATGGATTTGAAGCTAACTCGTTCGTTTCGCATGCAGTTGAAGATAAATCATGTATATCACAGGTATTTGAAGCTAAACCATTTGTTTCGCATGGATTCGAAGATCAGCCATCTACCTCGTATTGATTTGAAGCTAAATCATGTGTTTCGCATGGATTTGAAGCTAACTCGTTCGTTTCGCATGCATTTGAAGCTAAATCATGCACATCACAAGTATTTGAAGCTGTATCACTGGTTTCGCATGGATTTGAATATAAGCCTTCTACTTCGCATTGATTTGAAGCGAAATCATGTGTTTCGCTTGAATTCAAGCTAACTCGTTTGTTTCGCATGCAATTGAAGCTAAATAATGTATCAAACAAGTATTTGAAGCTAAACCATTTGTTTCGCATGGATTCGAAGATCAGCCATCTACCTCGTATTGATTTAAAGCTAAATCATGTGTTTCGCATGGATTCGAAGCTAACTCGTTTGTATCACATGCAGTTGAAGCTAAATCATGTATATCACAATTATTTGAAGCTAAACCATTTGATTCGCACGAATATCTGGCTAAACCATGTGTTTGGAATGAATTTGAAGCTAAATCATGTGTTTCGCATAGATTTGAAGCTAACTCATTTGTTGCGCATGCAGTTGAAGCTGAATCATGTATATCCCAAGTATTTGAAGCTCAACCATTTGAATCGCATGGATTTGAAGATAAGCCTTCTACTTCGCATTGATTTTAATCTAAATCATGTGTTTCGCATGGATTTGAAGCTACCTCGTTCGTTTCGCATGCAGTTGAAGATAAATCATGTATATCACAGGCATTTGAAGCTAAACCATTTGTTTCGCATGGATTCGAAGATAAGCCTTCTAAATCGCATTGATTTCAAGCTAAATCATATGTTTCGCATAGATTTGAAGCTAACTCGCTAGTTTTGCATGCTGTTGAAGCTTATTCATGTATATCACAAGTATTTGAAGCTAAACCATTTGTTTCGCAAGGATTCGAAGATCAGCCTTCTACTTCGCATTGATAAGAAGCTAACTCATGTGTATCGCATGGATTTGAAGCTAACTCGTTTGTTTCGCATGCAGTTGAAGATAAATCATGTATATCACAGGTATTTCAAGCTAAACCATTTGATTCGCATGGATTTGAAGATAAGCCTTCTACTTCGCATTGATTTTAATCTAAATCATGTGTTTCGCATGGATTTGAAGCTAACTCGTTCGTTTCGCATGCAGTTGAAGATAAATCATGTATATCACAGGTATTTCAAGCTAAACCATTTGATTCGCATGGATTTGAAGATAAGCCTTCTACTTCGCATTGATTTTAATCTAAATCATGTGTTTCGCATGGATTTGAAGCTAACTCGTTCGTTTCGCATGCAGTTGAAGATAAATTATGTATATCACAGGTATTTGAATCTAAACCATTTGTTTCGCATGGATTCGAAGATCAGCCATCTACCTCGTATTGATTTGAAGCTAAATCATGTGTTTCGCATGGATTTGAAGCTAACTCGTTCGTTTCGCATGCATTTGAAGCTAAATCATGCACATCACAAGTATTTGAAGCTGTATCACTGGTTTCGCATGGATTTGAATATAAGCCTTCTACTTCGCATTGATTTGAAGCTAAATCATGTGTTTCGCATGGATTTAAAGCTAACTCGTTTATTTCGACTGCATTTGAAGCTATTTCATTTAAACCGCAAGTATTTGAAGGAATATCATTTTCTTCGCCTGGATTTGAAGATAAGCCATCTACTTGGCATTGATTTGAAGCTAAATCATGTGTTTCGCTTCGATTTGCAGCTAACTCGTTGTTTGGCATGCAGTTGAAGCTAAATCATGTATATCACAAGTATTTGAAGCTAAACAATTTGATTCGCATGGATTTGAAGCTAAGCCTTCTACATCGCATTGATTTGAGCTAAATCATGTATTCCGCTTGTATTTGAAGCTAACTCGCTTGCTTCGCATGCAGTTGAAGCTAAATTATGTATATCACAAGTATTTGAAGCAAAACCATTTGTTTCGCATGGATTCGAATATCAGCCTTCTACTTCGCATGGATTTGAAGCTAGCTCGTTTGTTTCGCATGCAGTTGAAGCGAAATCATGAATATCACAAGTGCTTGAAGCTAAACCGGTAGATTCGCATGGATTTGAAGCTATTCCTTCTACTTCGCATTGATGTGAATATAAATGTTGTGTTCGCTTGGATTTGAAGCTAACTCGTTTGTTTCGCATGCATTTCAATCTATTTCATTTATATCGCAAGTATTTGAAGGTAACTCATTTATTTCGCTTGGATTTGATGCGAAGCCTTCTACTTCGCATTGATTTGCAGCTAAATCATATCTTTCGCTTGGATTTGAACCTAACTCGTTGGTTTCGCATGCAGTTGAAGCTAAGTCATGAATATCACAAGTATTTGAAGCTGAACCATATGTTTCGCATGAATATTAAGCATGTGCTTCGAATGAATTTGAAGCTAAATCAAGTGTTTCGCTTGGATTTGAAGCTAACTCGTTTGTTTCGCTTGCTGTTGAATATAAATCATGTATATCACAAGTATTTGAAGCTGAACCATTTGTTACGCATGGATTTGAAACCACGCCGTCTACTTCGCATTGATTTGAAGCTGAATCATGTGTTTCGCTTGTATTTGAAGATAACTCGATTGTTTCTCATGTAGTTGAAGCTAAATCATGTATATCACAAGCATTTGAAACTAAACTATTTGATTCGCATGGACTTGAAGCTATGCCTTCTACTTCGCATTGATTTGAAGATAAACCATTTGTTTCGCATGGATTCGAAGATAAGCCTTCTACTTCGTATTGATTTCAAAGTAAATCATGTGTTTCGCTTGAACTTGAAGCTAACATGTTTGTTTCACAAGCAGTTGATGCTAAATCATGTATACCACAATTATTTGAAGCTGAACCATTTGTTTCGAATGAATATTCTGCTAAACCATGTGTTTCGAATAAATTTGAAGCTAAATCATGAGTTTCGCATGGATTTGAAGCTAACTCGTTAGTTTTGCATGCTGTTGAAGCTAAATCATGTATATCACAAGTATTTGAAGCTAAACCAATTGTTTCGCATGGATTTGAAGATAAGCCTTCTACTTTGCATTGATTTGAAGCTAAATCAAGTGTTTCGCTTGTATTTGAAGCTAACTCGTTTGTTTCGCACGCAGTTGAAGCTAAATCATGTATATCACAAGAATTTGAAGCTAAACCATTTGTTTCGCAAGAATTTGAAGCTAAGCCTTCTACTTCGCATTGATTTGAAGTTAAATCATGTGATTCGCATGGATTTGAAGCTAACTCAATTGTTTCACCTGCATATGAAGCTATATCACTTATATTCGCAAGTATTTGTAGTTAAACCATTCGTTTCGCATGGATTTGAAGCTAAGCCTTCTGCTTCGCATTGATTTGAAGCTAAATCATGTGGTTCGCATGGATTTGAAGCTAACTCGTTCGTTTCGCCTGCATTTGAATCTGAATCATGTATATCACAAATATTTGAATCTGAACCATTTGTTTCGCATGCATTTGTAACTAAGCCTACTACTTCGCATTGATTTGAAGCTGAATCATGTGTTTCGCTTGAATTTGAAGCGAACATGTTTGTTTCACATGCAGTTGAAGCTAAATCATGTATATCACAAGTATTTGCAGCTGATCCATTTGCTACGCATGAATATTAAGCTAAGCCATGTGTTACGAATGAATTTGAAGCTAAATCATGTATTTCGCCTGTATTTGATGCTAAATCATGTATATCACAAGTATTTGAAGCTAAACCATTTGTTTCGCATGGATTCGAAGATAAGCCTTCTACTTCGTATTGGTTTGAAGCGATATCATGTGTATCGCTTGGATTTGAAGCTAAACCTTCTATATCGCATTGATTTGAAGTTAAATCATGTGTTTCGCTTGGATTTGAAGCCAACACGTTTGTTTCGTCTGCATTTGAAGCTATATCACTTATATCGCAAGTGTTTGAAGCTAAATCATTTGTTTCGCATGGATTCGAAGATAACCCTTCTACTTCGCATTGATTTGAGCTAAATCATGTCTTTCGCTTGCATTTGAAGCTAACTCGCTTGCTTCGCATGCAGTGGAAGCTAAATTATGTATATCACAAGTATTTGAAGCTAAACCATTTGCTTCGCATGATTATTAAGCTAAATCACGTGTCTCGCACGGATTTGAAACTAACTCGGTTGTTTCGCCTGGATTTGAATCTAAATCATGTATATCACAAATATTTGAAGCTGAACCATTTGTTTCGCATGCATTTGTAACTAAGCCTTCTACTTCGCAATGATTTGAAGCTGAATCATGTGTTTCGCTTGAATTTGAAGCGAACATGTTTGTTTCACATGCAGTTGAAGCTTAATCATGTATATCACAAGTATTTTCAGCTGAACCATTTGCTACGCATGAATATTAAGCTAAACCTTGTGTTTCGCATGGATTTGAAGCTATGCCTTCTACTTCGCATTGATTTGAATCTAAATCATTCGTTTCGCATGGATTTGAAGCTAAGCCTTCTACTTCGCATTGAGTTGAGGCTAAATTCTGTGCTTTGCATGGATTTGCAGCAAACTCATTTGTTTCGCATGCAATTGAATCTAAATCATGTATATCACTAGTATTTGAAGCTAAACCATTTGATACGCATGGATTTGAATCTTAGCATTCTCCTTCGCATTGATTTGAAACTAAATCACGTGTTTCGCATTGATTTGAAACTAACTCGTTGGTTTCGCATGCAGTTGAAGCTAAATCATGTATATCACAAGTATTTGAAGCTAAACCATTTGTTTCGCATGGATTTGAAGCTAAGCCATCTACTTCGCATTGATTTGAACCTAAATCATATGTGTCCTTTGGATTTGAAGCTAACTCGTTTGTTTCGCATGCAGTTGAAGCTATATCACTTATGTTCGCAAGTATTTGAAGCTAAATCATGTGTTTCGCTTGTATTTGAAGCTAACTCGTTTGTTTCTTCAAGCAGTTGAAGCTAAATCTTGTATAATACATGTATATGAGGCTAAACCATTTCATTCGCATGGATTTGAAACTAAGCTTACTACTTCGCATTGATTTGAAACTAAATCATGTGGTTCGCATGGATTTGAAGCTAACTCGTTTGTTTCGCCTGCATTTGAAGCTAATTCATGTATATCACAAGTATTTGAAGCTAAACCATTTGTTTCGCATGGATCTGAAGCTAAGCCTTCTACTTCGCATTGATTCGAAGCTAAATCAAGTGTTCCGCTTGGATTTGAAGATAAGCCATCTACTTCGCTTTGATTTGAATCTAAATCATGTGTCTCGCATTGATTTGAAGCTAAATCATGTGTTTCGCATTAATTTGATGATAACTCGTTCGTTCGTCTGCATTTGAAGTTATTACATTTATATCGCAAGTATTTCAATCTAAATCATGTGTTTCGCTCGGATTTAAAGCTGAGCCTTCTACTTCCCATTGATTTGATGCTAAATCATATGTTCCGCTCGGATTTGAAGCTAACTCGTTTGTTTCGCCTGCATTAGAAACTATATCACTTATATCGCAAGCATTTGAAGCTAAATCGATCGTTTAGCATGGATTTGAAGCTAAGCCTTCTACATCGCATTGGTTTGAAGCTAAATCATGCATTTAGCATTGATTCGAAGCTAACTCGTTTGATTCGCTTGCTGTTGAATCAAAATCACGCATATCACAACTACTTGAAACTAAACCATTTGTTTCGCATGGATTCGAAGATCAGCCTTCTAGTTCGCATTGATTTGAAGCTAAATCACGTGTTTCGCATAGATTAGAAGCTAACTCGTTTGTTTCGCATTCATTTGAAGCTATATCACTTCTATCGCAAGTATTTGAAGCTAAATCATGTGTTTCGCATGTATTTGAAGATAAGCCATCTACTTCGCATTGATTTCAAGCTAAATCATGTGTTTCGCATGCATTTGAAGCTAACTCGATTTTGTTCGCATGCAGTTGAAGGTAAATCATGTACATCACAATTATTTGATGCTAAACCACTTGTTTCGCATGAATTTGAACCTAAACCATCTACATCGCATTGATTTGTAGCTAAATCAAGTGTTTCGCTTGTATTTGAAGCTAGTTCGTTTGTTTTGCATGCAGTTGAAGCTAAATCATGTATATCACAAGTATTTGAAGCTAAACCATTAGTTTCGCATTTATTCGAAGATAAGCCTTCTACTTCGCATTGATTTGAAGCTATATCATGTGTTTGGCATGGATTTGAAGCTAACTCGTTTGTTTCGCATGCAGTTGAAGATAAATGATGTTTATCACAAGTATTTGAAGCTAAACCATTTGTTTCGTATGGATTCGAAGATAAGCCTTCTACTTCGCATTGATTTAAAGCAAAATCATGTGTTTCGCATGGATTCGAAGCTAATTCGTTAATTTCGCATGCAGTTGAATCTAAATCATGTATATCATAAGTATTTGAAGCTAAAACATTTGATTCGCATAGATTCGAAGATCAGCCTTCTTCTTCGCATTGATTTGAAGCTAAACCATGTGTTTCGCATGGATTTGAAGCTAACTCGTTTGTTTCGCTTGCATTTGAAGCTAAATCATGTATATCACAAGTATTTGAAGCTAAACCGTTTGTTTCGCCTGGATTCGAAGATAAGCCTTATACTTCGCAATGAATTGAAGCTAATTCATGTGTTTCGCACGGATTTTATGCTAATCCTTCTACTTCGCATTGATTTGAAGCTAAATCATGTGTTTCGAAAGGATTTGTAGTTAACTCGTTTGTTTCGCCTGCATTTGAAGCTAAATCATGTATATGACAAGTATTTGAAGCTAAACCATTTGTTTCGCATGGATTCGAAGATAAGCCTTCCACTTCGCATTGATTTGATGCTAAATCATGTGTTTCATTTGGATTTGAGGCTAACTCGTTTGTTTCGCATGCTGTTAAATGTAAATCATGTATATCACAAGTATTTGAAGCTAAACAATTTGTTTCGCATGGATTCGAAGATAAGCCTACTACTTCGCATTGATTTAAAGCAAAATCATGTGTTTCGCATGGATTTGAAGCTAAACAATCTGTTTCGATATGGATTCTGTGATCAGCCATCTACATCGCATTGATTTGAAGCTAAATCATGTGTTTCGAAAGGATTTGTAGTTAACTCGTTTGTTTCGCCTGAATTTGAAGCTAATTCATGTATATCACAAGTATTTGAAGCTAACCCATTTGTTTCGCTTGGATTCGATGATCAGCCTTCGACTTCACATTCATTTGAAGCTAAATCATGTGTTTCGCATGGTTTTGATGCTGACTCGTTTGTTTCGCCTGCATTTGAAGCTATATCATGTATATCACAAGTGTTTGAAGCTAAACCATTCGTATCGCTGGATTTGAAGCTAAGCCTTCTACTTCGCATTGATTTGAATCTAAATCATGTGTTTCGCTTGGATTTGAAGCTAACTCGTTCGTTATGCATACAGTTGAAGCAAAATCACGCATATCACAAGTATTTGAAGCTAAAGAACTTGATACGCATGGATTTCAAACTAAGCCTTCTACTTCGCATTGATTTGAAGCTAAATCATGTCTATCGCTAGGATTTGAAGCTAACTCGATTGTTTCGCCTGCATTTGAAGCTATATCAGTGATATTCGCAAGTATTTGAAGGTAAATCATTCGTTTCGCTGGATTTGAAACTAAGCCTTCTACATCGCATTGATTTGATTCTAAATCGTGTGTTTCGCTTGGATTTGAAACTAACTCTTTGGTTTTGCATGAAGTTGAATCTAAATCATGTATATCACAAGTATTTGAAGCTGAACCATTTGTTTCACATACGTTTGAAGCTAAGCCTTCTACTTCACAATGATTGGAAGTTAAATCATGTGTTTCGCATGGATTTGAAGCTAACTCGGTTGTGTCGCTTGCATTTGAAGCTATATCACTTATATTCGCAAGTATTTGAAGCTAAACCATTCGTTTCGCATGGATTTGACGCAAAGCCTTCTGCTTCGCATTGATTTGATACTAAATCATGTGTTTCGAAACGATTTGAAGCTAACTCGATTGTTTCGCCTGCATTTGAATCTAAATCATGTATATCTTAAGTATTTGAAGCTAAACCATTTGTTTCGCATGGATTCGAAGATAAGCCTTCTACTTCGCATTGAATTGAAGCTAAATCATATGTTTCGCATGGATTTGAAGCTGACTCGTTTGTTTCGCCTGAATTTGAAGCTAATTCATGTATATCATAAGTATTTGAAGCTAAACCATTTGTTTCGCATGGATCTGAAGCTAAGCCTTCTACTTCGCATTGATTCGAAGCTAAATCAAGTGTTCCGCTTGGATTTGAAGATAAGCCATCTACTTCGCTTTGATTTGAATCTAAATCATGTGTCTCGCATTGATTTGAAGCTAAATCATGTGTTTCGCATTAATTTGATGATAACTCGTTCGTTCGTCTGCATTTGAAGTTATTACATTTATATCGCAAGTATTTCAATCTAAATCATGTGTTTCGCTCGGATTTAAAGCTGAGCCTTCTACTTCCCATTGATTTGATGCTAAATCATATGTTCCGCTCGGATTTGAAGCTAACTGTTTGTTCCGCCTGCATTTGAAGCTATATCACATATATTGCAAGTATTTGAAGCTAAATCATTTGTTTCGCATGGATTTGAAGCTGACTCGTTTGTTTCGCATGGATTTGAAGCTAAGCCGTTAACTTCGCATTGATTTGAAGTTAAATCATGTGTTTCGCATGAATTTCAAGATAATTCGTTTGTTTCGCACGCGGTTGAAGCTAAATCATGTATATCACAAGTATTTTCAGCTAAACCATTTGATTCGCATGGATTTGAAACTAAGCCTTCCACTTCCCATTGATTTGAAGCTAAATCATGTGACTCGCATGGATTTGAACCTCACTCGTTCGTTTCAGCTGCATTTGAAACTAAATCATGTATATCACAAGTATTTGAAGCTATACCATTTGTTTCGCATGGATTTGAAGATAATCCTTCTAGTTCGCATTGATATTTAGCTAACTCGATTGTTTCGCCTGCACTTGAAGCTATATCACTTATATCGCTATTATCTGAAGATAAATCATTTGTTTCTCGTGTATTTGTAGCTAAGCCTTCTACATCGCATTGATTTGAAGCTAAATCATGCGTTTCGCATGGATTTTAAGCTAACCCGTTTGTTTTGCCTGCATTTGAAGCTATATCACTTATATCGCAATTATCCGAATATAAATCATTTGTTTCTCAAGTATTTGTAGCTAAGCCTTCTACATCGCATTGATTTGAAGCTAAATCATGTGTTTCGCATGGATTTGAAGCTAACCCGTTTGTGTTGCGTGCATTTGAAGCTAAATCATGTATATCACAAGTATTTGAAGCTAAACAATTTTTTATTCCCATGGATTTGCTGCTAAGCCTTTTACTTCGCATTGATTTAGAGTTAAATCATGTGATCAGCATGGATTTAAAGCTAACTTGTTTGTTTCGCCTGCATTTGAATCCGAATCACGTATATCACAAATATTTGAAGCTGAACCATTTGTTTCGCATGCATTTGTAACTAAGCCTTCTTCTTCGCATTGATTTGAAGCTGTATCATGTGTTTCGCTTGAATTTGAAGCGAACATGTTTGTTTCACATGCAGTTGAAGCTAAATCATGTATATCACAAGTATTTGCAGCTGAACCATTTGCTACGCATGAATATTAAGCTAAACCATGTGTTACGAATGAATTTGAAGCTGAATCATGTATTTCGCCTGCATTTGATGCTAAATCATGTATATCATAGGTATTTGAAGTTAAAGCATTTCTTTCGCATGGTTTCGAAGGTAAGCCTTCTACTTCGCATTGATTTGAAGCTAAATCATGCATTTCGCATGGATTTGAAACTAAACCATTTGTTTCGCATGGATTCGAAGATCTGCATTCTAGTTCGCATTGATTTGAAGCTAAATCACGTGTTTCGCATAGATTAGAAGCTAACTCGTTTGTTTCGCATTCATTTGAAACTATATCACTTCTATCGCAAGTATTTGAAGCTAAATCATGTGTTTCGCATGTTTTTGAAGATAAGCCTTCTACTTCGCATTGATTTCAAGCTAAATCATGTGTTTCGCATGCATTTGAAGCTAACTCGATTGTTTCGCATGCAGTTGAAGCTAAATCATGTATATCACAAGTATTTGAAGCTAAACCATTTGATTCCCATGGATTTGAAGCTAAGCCTTCTACTTCGCATTGATTTGAAGCTAAATCATGTGTTTCGCATGAATTTGAAGCTAACTGATTGTTCCGCCTGCATTTGAAGCTATATCACTTATATCGCAAGTATTTGAAGGTAAATCATTTGTTTTGCATGGATTTGAAGCTCAGCCTATAACTTCGCATTGATTTGAAGCTAAATCATGTGTTTCGCATGAATTTGAAGATATCTCATTCGTTTGGTCTGCGTTTGAAGCTATTTCATTTATATGGCAAGTATTTGAATCTAAATCATGTGTTTCGCTCGTATTTGAAGCAAAGCCTTCTACTTCGCATGATTTGAAGCTAAATCATGCGTTTCGCATGGATTTTAAGCTAACCCGTTTGTTTTGCCTGCATTTGAAGCTATATCACTTATATCGCAATTATCCGAATATAAATCATTTGTTTCTCATGTATTTGTAGCTACGCCTTCTACATCGCATTGATTTGAAGCTAAATCATGTGTTTCGCATGGATTTGAAGATAACTCGTCTGTTTCGCATGCAGTTGAAGCTATATCACTTATATTCGCAAGTATTTGAAACCAAATCATTCGGTTTGCAAGGTTTTGAAGGTAAGCCTTATACTTCGCATTGATTAGATGCCAAAACATGTGTTTCGCATGGATTTGAAGATAACTCGTTTATTTCGCATGCATTTGAAACTATATCACTTATATTCACAAGTATTTGAAGCCAAATCATTCGGTTCGCATGGATTTGAAGCTAAGCCTTCTACTTCGCATTGATTTGAAGTTAAATCATGTGTTACGCTTGGATTTGAAGCTCACTCGTTTGTTTCGCCTGCATTTGAAGCTTAATCATGTATATCACAAGTATTTGAAGGAAACCCATTTGTTTTGAACCTAAATCATGTGTTTCGCTTGGATTTGAAGCTAACTCGTTTGTTTCGCCTGCATTAGAAACTATATAACTTATATCGCAAGCATTTGAAGCTAAATCGATCGTTTAGCATGGATTTGAAGCTAAGCCTTCTACATCGCATTGGTTTGAAGCTAAATCATGCATTTAGCATTGATTCGAAGCTAACTCGTTTGATTCGCTTGCTGTTGAATCAAAATCACGCATATCACAAGTATTTGAAACTAAACCATTTGTTTCGCATGGATTCGAAGATCAGCCTTCTAGTTCGCATTGATTTGAAGCTAAATCACGTGTTTCGCATAGATTAGAAGCTAACTCGTTTGTTTCGCATTCATTTGAAGCTATATCACTTCTATCGCAAGTATTTGAAGCTAAATCATGTGTTTCGCATGTATTTGAAGATAAGCCATCTACTTCGCATTGATTTCAAGCTAAATCATGTGTTTCGCATGCATTTGAAGCTAACTCGATTTTTTTCGCATGCAGTTGAAGGTAAATCATGTACATCACAATTATTTGATGCTAAACCACTTGTTTCGCATGAATTTGAACCTAAACCATCTACATCGCATTGATTTGTAGCTAAATCAAGTGTTTCGCTTGTATTTGAAGCTAGTTCGTTTGTTTTGCATGCAGTTGAAGCTAAATCATGTATATCACAAGTATTTGAAGCTAAACCATTAGTTCCGCATTTATTCGAAGATAAGCCTTCTACTTCGCATTGATTTGAAGCTATATCATGTGTTTGGCATGGATTTGAAGCTAACTCGTTTGTTTCGCATGCAGTTGAAGATAAATGATGTTTATCACAAGTATTTGAAGCTAAACCATTTGTTTCGTATGGATTCGAAGATAAGCCTTCTACTTCGCATTGATTTAAAGCAAAATCATGTGTCTCGCATGGATTTGAAGCTAACTCGTTAATTTCGCATGCAGTTGAATCTAAATCATGTATATCATAAGTATTTGAAGCTAAAACATTTGATTCGCATAGATTCGAAGATCAGACTTCTTCTTCGCATTGATTTGAAGCTAAACCATGTGTTTCGCATGGATTTGAAGCTAACTCGTTTGTTTCGCTTGCATTTGAAGCTAAATCATGTATATCACAAGTATTTGAAGCTAAACCGTTTGTTTCGCCTGGATTCGAAGATAAGCCTTATACTTCGCAATGAATTGAAGCTAATTCATGTGTTTCGCACGGATTTTATGCTAATCCTTCTACTTCGCATTGATTGGAAGCTAAATCATGTGTTTCGAAAGGATTTGTAGTTAACTCGTTTATTTCGTCTGAATTTGAAGCTAATTCATGCATATCACAAGTATTTGAAGCTAAACAATCTGTTTCGTGTGGATTCGGAAATCAGCCTTCTGCTTCGCATTGATTTGAAGCTAAATCATGTGGTTCGCATGGATTTGAAGCTAACTCGTTTGTTTCGCCTGCATTTGAAGCTAAATCATGTATATGACAAGTATTTGAAGCTAAACCATTTGTTTCGCATGGATTCGAAGATAAGCCTTCTACTTCGCATTGATTTGATGCTAAATCATGCGTTTCGCATGGTTTTGATGCTGACTCGTTTGTTTCGCCTGCATTTGAAGCTATATCATGTATATCACAAGTGTTTGAAGCTAAACCATTCGTATCGCTGGATTTGAAGCTAAGCCTTCTACTTCGCATTGATTTGAATCTAAATCATGTGTTTCGCTTGGATTTGAAGCTAACTCGTTCGTTATGCATACAGTTGAAGCAAAATCACGCATATCACAAGTATTTGAAGCTAAAGAACTTGATACGCATGGATTTCAAACTAAGCCTTCTACTTCGCATTGATTTGAAGCTAAATCATGTGTTTCGAAACGATTTGAAGCTAACTCGATTGTTTCGCCTGCATTTGAATCTAAATCATGTATATCTTAAGTATTTGAAGCTAAACCATTTGTTTCGCATGGATTCGAAGATAAGCCTTCTACTTCGCATTGAATTGAAGCTAAATCATATGTTTCGCATGGATTTGAAGCTGACTCGTTTGTTTCGCCTGCATTTGAAGCTATATGATGTATATCACAAGTATTTGAATCTGAACCATTTGATTCCCATGAATAGTACGCTAAACCATGTCTTTTGAATGAATTTGAAGCTAAATCATGTGTTTCGCATGGATTTGAAGCTAACTCGTTTGTTTCGCCTGCATTTGAAGCTATATCATGTATATCAGAAGTATTTGAATCCGAACCATTTGATTCCCATGAATAGTACGCTAAACCATGTCTTTCGAATGAATCTGAAGTTAAATCATGTGTTTTGAATGGATTTGAAGCTAACTCGTTTGTTTCGCATCCATTTGAAGCTAAATCATGTATATCACATATAATTGAAGCTAAACCATTTGTTTCGCATCGATTCGAAGATCAGCCTCCTAATTCGCATTGATTTGAAGGTAAATCATGTCTTTTGCATGGATTTAAAGCTAACTCGTTTGTTTCACCTGCATTTGAAGCTATATGAGAGATAGTCGCAAGTATTTGAATCTAAATCATTCGTTTCGCATGGATTTGACGCAAAGCCTTCTGCTTCGCATTGATTTGAAGCTGAATCATGTGTTTCGCTTGTATTTGAAGCTGACTCGTTTGTTTCGCCTGCATTTGAAGCTATATGATGTATATCACAAGTATTTGAATCTGAACCATTTGATTCCTATGAATAGTACGCTAAACCATGACTTTCGAATGAATTTGAAGCTAAATCATGTGTTTTGAATGGATTTGAAGCTAACTCGTTTGTGTCGCTTGTATTTGATGCTAAATCATGCATATCACATATAATTGAAGCTAAACCATCTGTTTCGTGTGGGTTCGAAGGTAAGCCTTCTACTTCGCATTGATTCGATGCTAAATCATGTGTTTCGCATGGATTTGAAGCTAACTCGTTTGTTTCTCTTGCTGTTGAATGTAAATCATGTATATCGCAAGTGTTTGAAGTAAACCATCTGTTTCGCATGGATTCGAAGGTAAGCCTTCTACGTCGCATTGATTTGATGCAAAGTCATGTGTTTCGCATGGATTTGAAGCTAAGTCGTTTGTTTCGCCTGCATTTGAAGCTAATTCATGTATATCACAAGTGTTTGTAGCTAAACCATTCGTTTCGCTGGATTTGAAGCTAAGCCTTCAACTTCGCATTGATTTGAATCTAAATCATGTGTTTCGCTTGGATCTAAAGCTAACTCGTTTGTTTCGCATGCAGTTGAAACTAAATCATGTATATCACAAGTATTTGAAGCTAAACCATTTGTTTCGCATGGATTCGAAGATCATACTTCTGCTTCGCACTGAGTTGAAGCGGAATCGTGTGTTTCGCTTGTATTTGAAACTAACTCATTCGTTTCGCCTGCATTTGAAGCAATATCATGTATATCACAAGTATTTGGTGCTAAACGAATTGATTCGCATGCAGTTGAAGCTAAATCATGTATAAAACAAGTGTTTGTAGCTAAACCATTTGTTTCGCATGCAGTTGAAGCTAAATCATGTATATCATAAGTATTTGAAGCTAAAGAACTTTATTCGCATGGATTTCAAACTAAGCCTTCTACTTCGCATTGATTTGAAGGTAAATCATGCCTTTGCATGGATTTAAAGCTAACTCGTTTGTTTCACCTGCATTTGAAGCTATATCAGTGATAATCGCAAGTATTTGAAGCTAAATCATTCGTTTCGCTGGATTTGAATCTAAGCCTTGTACTTCGCATTGATTTGAGGCTAAATCATGTGTTTCGCTTGGATTTGAATCTAACACGTTTGTTTCTCTTGCTGTTGAATGTAAAACATGTATATCACAAGTGTTTGAAGCTAAACCATTTGTTTCGCATGGATTCGAAGGTTAGCCTTCTACTTCGCATTGATTAGATGCTAAGTCATGTGTTTCGCATGGATTTGTAGCTAACTCGTTTGTTTCGCTTGCTGTTGAAGCTAAATCAAGTATGTCACAAGTATTTGAAGCTAAACCATTTGTTTCGCATGGATTCGAAGATCAGCCTTCTACTTCGCATTCATTTGAAGCTAAATCATGTGTTTCGCATGGATTTGAAGCTGACTCGTTTGTTTCGCATGCATTTGAAGCTATATCATGTATATCACAATTATTTGAAGCTGAACCATTTGTTTCACATACATTTGAATCTAAGCCTTCTACTTCACAATTCATTTGAAGCTAAATCATGTGTTTCGCATGGATTTGATGCTGACTCGTTTGTTTCGCCTGCATTTGAAGCTATATCATGTATATCACAAGTGTTTGAAGCTAAACCATTCGTTTCGCTGGATTTGAGCTAAGCCTTCTACTTCGCATTGATTTGAATCTAAATCATGTGTTTCGCTTGGATTTGAAGCTAACTCGTTCGTTATGCATACAGTTGAAGCAAAATCACGCATATCACAAGTATCTGAAGTTGAACCATTTGTTTCACATACATTTGATGCTAAGCCTTCTACTTCACAATGATTGGAAGTTAAATCATGTGTTTCGCATGGATTTGAAGCTGACTCGTTTGTTTCGCCTGCATTTGAAGCTATATGATGTATATCACAAGTATTTGAATCTGAACCATTTGATTCCCATGAATAGTACGCTAAACCATGTCATTCGAATGAATTTGAAGCTAAATCATGTGTTTTGAATGGAATTGAAGCTAACTCGTTTGTTTCGCAAGTATTTGAACCTAAATCATGTATATCACATATAATTGAAGCTAAACAATTTGTTTCGCATGGATTCGAAGATAAGCCTTCTACTTCGCATTGATTTGAAGCTAAATCATGTATATCGCTAGGATTTGAAGCTAACTCGTTTGTTTCGCATACTGTTGAAGCTAAATCATGTATAACACAAGTATTTGAAACTAAATAATCTGTATCGTGTGGATTCGAACATCAGCCTTCTACTTCGCATTGATTTGAAACTAAATCATGTGTTTCGCCTGGATTTGAAGCTAACTCGTTTGTTTCGCATGCAGTAGTATCTAAATCATGTATAACACAAGTATTTGAAGCTGAACCATTCGTTTCGCATGGATTCGAAGATAGGCCTTCTACTTCGCATTGATTTGAAGCTAAATCATGTGTTTCGCATGGATTTGAAGTTAATTCGTTTGTTTCACCTGCATTTGAAGCTAAATCATGTGTTTCGCTTGGATCTGAAGCTATCTCGTTTGTTTCGCATGCAGTTGAAGCTAATTCATGTATAAAACAAGTATTTGAAGCTAATCTAATCGTTACGCATGGATTTGAAGCTAAGCCTTCCGCTTCGCATTGATTTGAAGCGAAATCATGTGTTTCGCTTGTATTTGAAGCTAACTGATTGGTTTCGCATGCAGTTGAAGCTAAATCATGTATATCACAAGTATTTGAACTAAACCATTTGTTTCGCATGGATTCGAAGATAAGCCCTCTATTTCGAATTGAATTGAAGCTAAATCATGTATCTCGCATGGACTTGAAGGTAACACGTTTGTTCCGCATGCTGTTGAAACTAAGTCATGTATAACACAAGTATTTGAAGCCAAACAATCTGTTTCGTGTGGATTCGGAGATCAGCCTTCTACTTCGCATTGATATGAAGCTAAATCATGTGTTTCGCTTGGATTTTAAGCTAACGCGTTTGTTTCGCATGCAGTTGAATCTAAATCATGTTTATCAAAAGTTTTGATGCTAAACCATTTATTTCGCATGAATATTAAGCTAAACCATGTGTTTCGCATGGATTTGAAACTAAGCCTTCTACTTCCAATTGATTTGAAGCTAACCATATTTTTCTCATGTATTTGAAGCTAAGCCTTCTACTTCGCATTGATTTGAAGCTAAATCATGTGTTTCGCATGGATTGGAAGCTTACTCGTTTGTTTTGCATGCAGTTGAAGCTAAATCATGTATATCGCAAGTGTTTGAAGCTAACCCGTTTGATTCGCATGGATTTGATGATAAGCCTTTTACTTCGCATTGATTTGAAGCTAAATCATGTGGTTCGCATGGATTGGAAGCAAACTCATTTGCTTCGCCTGCATTTGAAGCTATACCACTTATATCGCAATTATCTGAAGATTATTGATTTGTTTCTTATTAACTTGAAGCTAAGCCTTCTACTTCGCATTGATTTGAAGCTAAATCATGTGTTTCGCATGGGTTTGAAGCTAACTCGTTTGTTTCGCATGCAGTTGAAGCTAAATCATGTATATCACAAGTATTTGAAGTTAAACCATTTGTTTCGCATGGATTCGAAGATCAGCCTTCTGCTTCGGATTGATTTGCAGCTAAATCATGTGTTTAGCATGTATTTGAAGATAACTCGTTTGTTTCGCATGCTGTTGAAGCTAAATCATGTATATCACAAGTATTTTAATCTGAACCGTTTGTTTCGCATGGATTCGAAGATCAGACTTCTGCTTCGCATTGATTTGAAGCTAAATCATGTGTGTCGCATGGATTTGAAGCTTACTCGTTTGTTTTGCATGCAGTTGAAGCTAAATCATGTATATCAAAGTGTTTGAAGCTAACCCGTTTGATTCGCATGGATTTGATGATAAGCCTTCTACTTCGCATTGATTTGAAGTTAAATCATGTGGTTCGAATGGATTGGAAGCAAACTCATTTGCTTCGCCTGCATTTGAAGCTATACACCTTATATCGCAATTATCTGAAGATTATTGATTTGTTCCTCATTAACTTGAAGCTAAGCCTTCTACTTCGCATTGATTTGAAGCTAAATCATGTGTTTCGCATGGATGGGAAGCTAACTCGTTCGTTTCGCCTGCATATGAAGCTAAATCATGTATATCACAAGTATTTGAAGCTAAACCATTAGATTCGCATGGATTCGGATATCAGACTTCTGCTTCGCATTGATTTGAAGCTAAATCATGTGTTTTGCATGGATTTGAAGCTATGCCTTTTACTTCGCATTGATTTGAAGCTAAATCATGTATATCACAAGTGTTTGAAGCGAAGCCGTTTGATTCGCATGGATTCGAAGATCAGCCTTCTACTTCCCATTCATTTGAATATAAATCCTGTGTTTCGCATGGATTGGAACCCAACTCGTTTGTCTCGCATGCAGTTGAATCTAAATCATTTATGTCACAAGTATTTGAAGCCAAATCATTCGTTTCGCATGGATTTGAAGCTAAGCCTTCTACTTCGCATTGAGTTGAATCCAAATCATGTGTTTCGCTTGGATTTGAAGCTAAGCCTTCTACTTCCAATTGATTTGAAGCTAACCATATGTTTCTCATGTAGTTGAAGCTAAGCCTTCAACTTGGCATTGATTTGAAGCTAAATCATGTGTTTCGCTTGGATTTAAAGCTAACTCGTTTGATTCGCATGCAGTTGAAGCTAAATCATGTATATCACAAGTATTTGAAGCTGAAGCATTTGTGTCGCGTGAATATTAAGCTAAACCATGTGTTTCGCATGAATTTGAATCTAAATCATGTTTTTCGCATGGATTTGATGCTAACTCGATTGTCTCGCATGCAGTTGAAACTAAATCATGTATATCACAAGTATTTGAAGCTGAACCATTTGTTTCGCCTGAATTCGAAGATCAGACTTCTGCTTCGCACTGATTTGAAGCGGAATCGTGTGTTTCTCCTGTATTTGAAGCTAACTCGTTAGTTTCGCATGGAGTTGAAACTAAATCATGTATGTCACAAGTATTAGAATCTTAACTTTTTGTTTCGCATTGGTTTGAGGCAGAATCATGTGTTTCGCTTGCATTTGAAGCTAACTCGATCGTTTCGCCTGCATTTGAAGCTAAATCATGTATATCACAAGTATTTGAAGCTAAACCATTTGTTTCGCATGGATTCGAAGATCAGACTTCTGCTTCGCATTGATTTGAAACTAAATCATGTGTTTCGCATGGATTTGAAGCTTACTAGTTTGTTTTGCATGCAGTTGAAGCTAAATCATGTCTATCACAAGTGTTTGAAGCTAAACCATTTGTTTCGCATGGATTCGAAGATCAGCCTTCTACTTCGCATTCATTTGAATATAAATCCTGTGTTTCGCATGGATTTGAACCCAACTCGTTTGTCTGGCATGCAGTTGAAGCTAAATCATGTATATCACAAGTATTTGAAGCTAAACCATTTGTTTCGCATGGATTTGAAACTACGCCTTCCACTTCGCATTGATTTGAAGCTAAATAATTTGTTTTGCTTGGATTTCAAGCTAAGCCTTCTAATTCACGTCGATTGTACGTTAAATCATATTTTTCGCTGGATTCCAAGCTAACTCGTTTGTTTCACATGCAGTTGAAGTTAAATCATGAATATCACAAGTATTTGAAGCTAAACGAATTGTTTCGCATGGATTTGAAGATAAGCCTCCTACTTCGCATTGATTTGATGCTAAATCATGTGTTTCGCATATATTTGAAGCTAACTCGTTTGTTTCGCCTGCATTTGAAGCTAAATCATGTACGTGACAAGTATATGCAGCTAAACCATTTGATTCGCATGGATTTGAAACTAAGCATTCTACTTCGCATTGATTTGAAGCTAAATCATGTGTTTCGCTTGGATTTGAAGATAACTCGTTCGATTCGCATGCAGTTGAAGCTAAATCACGTAAATCACAATTATTTGAAGCTAAACCATCAGTTTCGCATGGTTTTGTATCTAAGCCTTCTACTTCGCACTGAGTTGAAGCTATATCATGCATTTCGCATGGATTTGAAGCTAACTCGTTTGTTTCGTCTGCATTTGAAGCTATACCACTAATATTCGCAAGTATTTGAAGTTCAATCATTCGTTTCGCAAGGATTTGAAGCTAATCCTTCTACTTCGGATTGTTTTGAAGCTAAATCATGTGTTTCGCATGGATTTGTAGCTAACTCGTTTGATTCGCCTGCATTTGAAGCTATATCACTTATATGGCAAGTGTTTGAAGCTAAATCATTTGTGTCGCATGGGTTTGAAGCTAAGCCTTCTACTTCGGATGGATTTGAAGCTAAATCATGCGTTTCGCTTAGATTTAAAACTAACTTGTTTGTTTCGCATGCAGTTGAAACTAAATCATGTATATCACAAGTATTTGAAGCAAAACCATTTGTTTCGCATGAATATTAAGCTGAAACATGTGTTTCGAATGAATTTGAAGCTAAATCATGTGTTTCGCATGGATTTGAAGCTAACTCGTTTGTTTAGCATGCAGTTGAATCTATATCACTTATATTCGCAAGCATTTGAAGCTAAATAATTCGTTCGGTATGGATTTGAAGCTAAGCCTTCTACTTCGCATTGATTTGAAGCTAAATCATGTGTTTCGCATGGATTGGAAGCTTACTCGTTTGTTTTGCATGCAGTTGAAGCAAAATCATGTATATCGCAAGTGTTTGAAGCTAACCCGTTTGATTCGCATGGATTTGATGATAAGCCTTTTACTTCGCATTGATTTGAAGCTAAATCATGTGGTTCGCATGGATTGGAAGCAAACTCATTTGCTTCGCCTGCATTTGAAGCTATACCACTTATATCGCAATTATCTGAAGATTATTGATTTGTTTCTTATTAACTTGAAGCTAAGCCTTCTACTTCGCATTGATTTGAAGCTAAATCATGTGTTTCGCATGGGTTTGAAGCTAACTCGTTTGTTTCGCATGCAGTTGAAGCTAAATCATGTATATCACAAGTATTTGAAGAAAAACCATTTGTTTCGCATGGATTCGAAGATCGGCCTTCTGCTTCGGATTGATTTGCAGCTAAATCATGTGTTTAGCATGGATTTGAAGATAACTCGTTTGTTTCGCATGCTGTTGAAGCTAAATCATGTATATCACAAGTATTTTAATCTGAACCGTTTGTTTCGCATGGATTCGAAGATCAGACTTCTGCTTCGCATTGATTTGAAGCTAAATCATGTGTTTCGCATGGATTTGAAGCTATGCCTTCTACTTCGCATTGATTTGAAGTTAAATCATGTGTTTCGCATGGATTTGAAGATAACTGGATTGTTTAGCATGCAGTTGAAACTAAATCATGTATATCACAAGTATTTGAAGCTGAAACATTTGTTTCTCATGAATATTAAGCTAAACCATGTGTTTCGAATGAATTTGCAGCTAAATCATGTGTTTCGCAGGGATTCGAAGCTAACTCGTTTGTTTCGCCTGCATTTGAAGCTAAATCATGTACATCACAAGTATATGCAGCTAAACCATTTGATTCGCATGGATTTGAAGCTAATCCTGCTACTTCGCTTTGATTTGGAGATGAATGATGTGTTTCGCTTGGACTTGAAGCTAACTCGTTTGTTTCGCATGCAGTTGAAGCTAAATTATGTATGAAACCAGTATTTGAAGCTAAACTAATCGTTTCGCATGGATTTGAAGCTATGCCTTTTACTTCGCATTGATTTGAAGCTAAATCATGTATATCACAAGCATTTGATGCTAAACAATTTGATTCGCATGGATTTGAAGCTAAGCCTTCTACTTCGCATTGATTTGAAGCTAAATCATGTGGTTGCGCAAGGATTTGAAGATAACACGTTTGTTTCGCATGCAGTTGAAGCTATATCACTTATATTCGCAAGTATTTGAAAACAAATCATTCGGTTCGCAAGGATTTGAAGCTAAGCCTTCTACTTCGCATTGATTTGATGCTAAATCATGTGTTTCGCATGGATTTGAAGATAACTGGATTGTTTAGCATGCAGTTGAATCTATATCACTTATATTCGCAAGTATTTGAAGCCAATTAATTCGTTTGGCATGGATTGGAAGCTAAGCCTTCTACTTCGCATTGATTTGAAGTTAAATCATGTGTTACGCTTGGATTTGAAGCTCACTCGTTTGTTTCGCCTGCATTTGAATATATATCACTTACATCGCAAGTATATGAAGCTAAATCATTCGTGTCGCATGGATTTGAAGCTAAGCCTTCTGCTTCGCATTGATATGAAGCTAAATCATCTGTTTCGCATGAATATTAAGCTGAACCATGTGTTTCTCATGAATTTCAAACTATATCATGTGTTCCGCATGGATTTGAAGCTAACTCGAATGTTTCGCACGCAGTTGACGCTAAATCATGTATATCACAAGTATTTGAAGCAAAATCATTCGGTTCGCATGGATTTGAAGCTAAGCCTTCAGCTTCGCATGGATTTGAACATAACTGGATTGTTTAGCATGCAGTTGAATCTATATCACTTATATTCGCAAGTATTTGAAGCCAAATAATTCGTTTGGCATGGATTGGAAGCTAAGCCATCTACTTTGCATTGATTTGAAGTCAAATCATGTGTTACGCTTGGATTTGAAGCTCACTCGTTTGTTTCGCCTGCATTTGAAGATATATCACTTACATCGCAAGTATATGAAGCTAAATCAGTCGGTTCGCATGGATTTGAAGCTATGCCTTCTACTTCGCATTGATTTGAAGCTAAATCATGTGTTTCGCATGGATTTGAAGCTAACACGTTTGTTTCGCATGCAGTTGAATCTAAATCATGTATATCACAAATATTTGAAGCTGAATCATTTGTTTCGCATACAGTTGAAGCTAAATCATGTATATCACAAGTATTTGAAGCTGAACCATTTGTTTCGCATGAATATTAGGCTAAACCATTTGTTTGGGATGAATTTGAAGCTAATTCATGCGTTTCGCATAGATTTGAAGCTAACTCGTTAGTTTTGCATGCTGTTGAAGCTAAATCATGTATATCACAAGTATTTGAATCTGAAGCATTTGATTCGCATGGATTTGAAACTAAGCCTTCTACATCACATTGATTTGATTCTAAATCATGTGTTTCGCTTGAATTTGAAACTAAGCCTTCTACTTCGCATTGATTTGAAGCGAAATCATGTGTTTCGCATGGATTTTAAGCTAACTCGTTTTCTTCGCCTGTATTTGATGGAAAATCATGTATATCACAATTATTTGAAACTAAACCATTTGATTCACATGGATTTGAAGATAATCCTTCTACTTCGCATTGATTTGAAGCAAAATCATGTGTTTCGCATGGATTTGAATCTAACTCGTTAGTTTTCATGCTGTTGAAGCTAAATCATGTATATCACAAGTATTTGAAGCTAAACCATATGTTTCGAAAAGATTCGAAGATCAGCCTTCTACTTCGCATTGATAAGAAGCTAAATCATTTGTTTCGCTTGGATTTGAAACTAACTAGTTTGTTTCGCAATACAGTTGAAGCTAAATCATGTATATCACAATTATTTGAAGCTAAACCATTTGATTCGCATGGATTTGAAGATAAGCCTTCTACTTCGCATTGATTTGAAGCTAATTCATGTGTTTCGCATGGATTTGAAGCTAACTCGTTAGTTTTGCATGCATTTGAAGCTAAATCATGTATATCCCAAGTATTTGAAGCTCAACCATTTGATTCGCATGGATTTGAAGATAAGCCTTCTACTTCGCATTGATTTGAAGCTAAATCATGTGTTTCGCTTGGATTAGAAACTAACTAGTTTGTATCGCATTGCTGTTGATGCTAAATCATGTATATCACAAGTATTTGAAGCTAAACCATTTGATGCGCCTGGATTTGATGCTATGCCATCTACTTCGCTTTTATTTGAAACTGAATCATGTGTTTCTGTTGAATTTGAAGCTAACACGTTCGTTTCACATGCAGTTGAAGCTAAATCATGTATATCACAAGTATTTGAAGCTGAACCATTTGTTTCGCACGAATATCAGGCTAAAACATGTGTTTGGAATGAATTTGAAGCTAAATCTTGTGTTTCGCATAGATTTGGAGCTAACTCGTTTGTTACGCATGCAGTTGAAGCTGAATCATGTATATCCCAAGTATTTGAAGCTCAACCATTTGATTCGCATGGATTTGAAGATAAGCCTTCTACTTCGCATTGATTTTAATCTAAATCATCTGTTTCCCATGGATTTAAAGCTATCTCGTTTGTTTCGCATGCAGTTGAAGATAAATCATGTATATCACAAGTATTTGAAGCTAATCCATTTGTATCGCGTGGATTCGAAGATCAGCCTTCTACTTCGCATTGATTTGAAGTTAAATCATATGTTTCGCATGGATTTGAAGCTAATCGTTTGTATCGCATGCAGTTGAAGCTAAATCATGTATATCACAATTATTTGAAGCTAAACCATTTGACTCGCATGGATTTCAAAATAAGCCTTCTACTTTGCATTGATTTGATGCTAAATCATGTGTTTCGCTTGCATTTCAAGCTAACTCGTTTGTTTCGCATGTAATTGAAGCTAGATAATGTATCAAACAAGTATTTGAAGCTAAACCATTTGATTCGAATGGATTTCAAAATAAGCCTTCTACTTTGGATTGATTTGATGCTAAATCATGTGTTTCGCTTGCATTTCAAGCTAACTCGTTTGTTTCGCATGTAATTGAAGCTAGATAATGTATCAAACAAGTATTTGAAGCTAAACCATTTGTTTCGCATGGCTTCGAAGATCAGCCATCTACCTCGTATTGATTTAAAGCTCAATCATGTGTTTCGCATGGATTTGAAGCTAACTCGTTTGTATCGCATGCAGTTGAAGATAGATCATGTATCAAACAAGTATTTGAAGCTAAACCATTTGATTCGCATGGATTTGATGCTATGCCATCTACTTCGCTTTTATTTGAAACTGAATCATGTGTTTCTCTTGAATTTGAAGCTAACACGTTCGTTTCACATGCAGTTGAAGCTAAATCATGTATGTCACAAGTATTTGAAGCTGAACCATTTGTTTCGCACGAATATCAGGCTAAACCATGTGTTTGGAATGAATTTGAAGCTAAATCATGCGTTTCGCATAGATTTGAAGCTAACCCATTTGTTACGCATGCAGTTGAAGCTGAATCATGTATATCACAGGTGTTTGAAGCTAAACCATTTGTTTCGCATGGATTCGAAGATAACCCTTCTACTTCGAATTGATTTGAAGCTAGATCATGTGTTTCGCTTGGATTTCAAACTAACTCGTTCGTTTCGCATGCAGTTGAAGCTAAATCATGTATATCACAAGTATGTGAAGCTAAACCATTTGCTACGCATGGATTTTAAGCTAAGCCTTCTACTTCGCATTGATTTGATGCTAAATCGGGTGTTTCGCATGGATTTGAAGCTAAGCCTTCAACTTCGTGTTGACTTGATGCTAACTCATGTTTTTCGCTTGGATTTGAAGCTAACTCGTTTGTTTCGCATGCAGTTGAAGCTAAATCATGTATATCACAAGTATTTGGAGCTGAACCATTTGTTTCGCATGGATTTCAAAATAAGCCTTCTACTTCGCATTGATTTTAATCTAAATCATCTGTTTTGGATGGATTTAAAGGTATCTCGTTTGTTTCGCATGCAGTTGAAGATAAATCATGTATATCACAAGTATTTGAAGCTAATCCATTTGTATCGGGTGGATTCGAAGATCAGCCTTCTACTTCGCATTGATTTGAAGTTAAATCATATGTTTCGCATGGATTTGAAGCTAATCGTTTGTATCGCATGTAATTGAAGCTAGATAATGTATCAAACAAGTATTTGTAGCTAAACCATTTGTTTCGCATGGCTTCGAAGATCAGCCATCTGCCTCGTATTGATTTAAAACTAAATCATGTGTTTCGCATGGATTTGAAGCTAACTCGTTTGTATCGCATGCAGTTGAAGCTAAATCATGTATATCACAATTATATGAAGCTAAACCATTTGATTCGCATGGATTTCAGAATAAGCCTTCTACTTCGCATTGATTTTAATCTAAATCATCTGTTTCGCATGGATTAAAACTATCTCGTTTGTTTCGCATGCAGTTGAAGATAAATCATGCATATCACAATTATTTGAAGCTAAACCATTTGATTCGCATGGATTTGAAGATAAGCCTTCTACTTCGCATTGATTTGAAGCAAAATCATGTGTTTCGCATGGATTTGAATCTAACTCGTTAGTTTTCATGCTGTTGAAGCTAAATCATGTATATCACAGTTATTTGAAGCTAAACCAGTTGATTCGCATGGATTTCAAAATAAGCCTTCTAGTTTGCATTGATTTGATGCTAAATCATGTGTTTCGCTTGCATTTCAAGCTAACTCGTTTGTTTCGCATGTAATTGAAGCTAAATCATGTATATCACAAGTATTTGAAGCTAAACCATTTGATTCGCATGGATTTGATGCTATGCCATCTACTTCGCTTTTATTTGAAACTGAATCATGTGTTTCTCTTGAATTTGAAGCTAACACTATCGTTTCACATGCAGTTGAAGCTAAATCATGTATGTCACAAGTATTTGAAGCTGAACCATTTGTTTCGCACGAATATCAGGCTAAACAAAGTGTTTGGAATGAATTTGAAGCTAAATCATGTGTTTCGCATAGATTTGAAACTAACTCGTTTGTTACGCATGCAATTGATGCTGAATCATGAATATCCCAAGTATTTGAAGCTCAACCATTTGAATCGCATGGATTTCAAAATAAGCCTTCTACTTCGCATTGATATGAAGCGAAATCATGTGTTTCGCTTGGATTTCAAGCTGACTCGTTTGTTTCGCATGCAATTGAAGCTAAATAATGTATCAAACTAGTATTTGAAGCTAAACCATTTGTTTCGCATGGATTCGAGGATCAGCCATCTACCTTGTATTGATTTAAAGCTGAACCACTTGTTTCGCATGGATTTGAAAATAAGCCTTCTACTTCGCATTGATTTGAAGCTAAATCATGTGTTTCGCGTGGATTTGAAACTAACTAGTTTGTTTCGCATGCAGTTGAAGATAAATCATGTATATCACAGGTATTTGAAGCTAAACCATTTGTTTCGCATGGATTCGAATATAAGCCTTCTAAATCGCATTGATGTCAAGCTAAATCATATGTTTCGCATAGATTTGAAGCTAACTCGCTAATTTTGCATGCTGTTGAAGCTTATTCATGTATATCACAAGTATTTGAAGCTAAACCATTTGTTTCGCAAGGATTCGAAGATCTGCCTTCTACTTCGCATTGATAAGAAGCTAACTCATGTGTTTCGCATGGATTTGAAGCTAACTCGTTAGTTTTGCATGCTGTTGAAGCTAAATCATGTATATCACAAGTATTTGAAGCTAAACCATTTGTTTCGCAAGGATACGAAGATCAGCCTTCTACTTCGCATTGATAAGAAGCTAACTCATGTGTTTCGAATGGATTTGAAACTAACTCGTTTGTTTCGCATGCAGTTGAAGCTAAATCATGTATATCACAAGTATTTGAAGCTAAACCATTTGATTCGCATAGATTTGATGCTATGCCATCTACTTCGCTTTTATTTGAAACTGAATCATGTGTTTCTCTTGAATTTGAAGCTAACACGTTCGTTTCACATGCAGTTGAAGCTAAATCATGTATGTCACAAGTATTTGAAGCTGAACCATTTGTTTCGCACGAATATCAGGCTAAACCATGTGTTTGGAATGAATTTGAAGCTAAATCATGTGTTTCGCATAGATTTGAAGCTAACTCATTTGTTACGCATGCAGTTGAGGCTGAATCATGTATATCCCAAGTATTTGAAGCTCAACCATTTGATTCGCATGGATTTGAAGATAAGCCTTCTACTTCGCATTGATTTTAATCTAAATCATGTGTTTCGCATGCATTTGAAGCTAATCGTTTGTATCGCATGGAGTTGAAGCTAAATCATGTATATCACAAGTATTTGCAGCTAAACCATTTGATTCGCATGGATTTGATGCAATGCCATCTACTTCGCTTTTATTTGAAACTGAATCATGTGTTTCTCTTGAATTTGAAGCTAACTAGTTTGTTTCGTAATGCAGTTGAAGCTAAATCATGTATATCAAAATTATTTGAAGCTAAACCATTTGATTCGCATGGATTTCAAAATAAGCCTTCTACTTCGCATTGATTTTAATCTAAATCATCTGTTTCGCATGGATTTAAAGCTATCTCGTTTGTTTCGCATGCAGTTGAAGATAAATCATGTATATCACAGGTATTTGAAGCTAAACCAGTTGTTTCGCATGGATTCGTAGATAAGCCTTCTAAATCGCATTGATTTCAAGCTAAATCATGTGTTTCGCATGGATTTGAAGCTAACTCGCTAGTTTTGCATGCTGTTGAAGCTTATTCATGTACATCACAAGTATTTGAAGCTAAACCATTTGTTTCGCAAGGATTCGAAGATCAGCCTTCTACTTCGCATTGATAAGAAGCAAAATCATGTGTTTCGCATGGATTTGAAGCTAACTCGTTCGTTTCGCTTGCATTTGAAGCTAAATCATGCACATCACAAGTATTTGAAGCTGAACCACTTGTTTCGCATGGATTTGAAGATAAGCCTTCTACTTCGCATTGATTTGAACCTAAATCATGTGTTTCGAATGGATTTGAAGCTAACTCGTTTGTTTCGCATGCAATTGAAGCTAAATCATGTATATCACAATTATTTGAAGCTAAACCATTTGATTCGCATGGATTTCAAAATAAGCCTTCTACTTCGCATTGATTATAATCTAAATCATCTGTTTCGGATGGATTTAAAGCTATCTCGTTTTTTTCGCATGCAGTTGAAGATAAATCATGTATATCAAAATTATTTGAAGCTAAACCATTTGATTCGCATGGATTTCAAAATAAGCCTTCTACTTCGCATTGATTTTAATCTAAATCATCTGTTTCGCATGGATTTAAAGCTATCTCGTTTGTTTCGCATGCAGTTGAAGATAAATCATGTATATCACAGGTATTTGAAGCTAAACCAGTTGTTTCGCATGGATTCGTAGATAAGCCTTCTAAATCGCATTGATTTCAAGCTAAATCATGTGTTTCGCATGGATTTGAAGCTAACTCGCTAGTTTTGCATGCTGTTGAAGCTTATTCATGTACATCACAAGTATTTGAAGCTAAACCATTTGTTTCGCAAGGATTCGAAGATCAGCCTTCTACTTCGCATTCATAAGAAGCAAAATCATGTGTTTCGCATGGATTTGAAGCTAACTCGTTCGTTTCGCTTGCATTTGAAGCTAAATCATGCACATCACAAGTATTTGAAGCTGAACCACTTGTTTCGCATGGATTTGAAGATAAGCCTTCTACTTCGCATTGATTTGAACCTAAATCATGTGTTTCGAATGGATTTGAAGCTAACTCGTTTGTTTCGCATGCAATTGAAGCTAAATCATGTATATCACAATTATTTGAAGCTAAACCATTTGATTCACATGGATTTCAAAATAAGCCTTCTACTTCGCATTGATTTTAATCTAAACCATCTGTTTCGGATGGATTTAAAGCTATCTCGTTTTTTTCGCATGGAGTTGAAGATAAATCATGTATATCACAGGTATTTGAAGCTAAACCATTTGTTTCGCATGGATTCGAATATAAGCCTTCTAAATCGCATTGATGTCAAGCTAAATCATATGTTTCGCATAGATTTGAAGCTAACTCGCTAATTTTGCATGCTGTTGAAGCTTATTCATGTATATCACAAGTATTTGAAGCTAAACCATTTGTTTCGCAAGGATTCGAAGATCTGCCTTCTACTTCGCATTGATAAGAAGCTAACTCATGTGTTTCGCATGGATTTGAAGCTAACTCGTTAGTTTTGCATGCTGTTGAAGCTAAATCATGTATATCACAAGTATTTGAAGCTAAACCATTTGTTTCGCAAGGATACGAAGATCAGCCTTCTACTTCGCATTGATAAGAAGCTAACTCATGTGTTTCGCATGGATTTGAAGCTAACTCGTTAGTTTTGCATGCTGTTGAAGCTAAATCATGTATATCACAAGTATTTGAAGCTAAACCATTTGTTTCGCAAAGTTACGAAGATCAGCCTTCTACTTCGCATTGATAAGAAGCAAAATCATGTGTTTCGCATGGATTTGAAGCTAACTCGTTCGTTTCGCTTGCATTTGAAGCTAAATCATGCACATCACAAGTATTTGAAGCTGAACCACTTGTTTCGCATGGATTTGAAGATAAGCCTTCTACTTCGCATTGATTTGAAGCTAAATCATGTGTTTCGAATGGATTTGAAGCTAACTCGTTTGTTTCGCATGCAATTGAAGCTAAATCATGTATATCACAATTATTTGAAGCTAAACCATTTGATTCGCATGGATTTCAAAATAAGCCTTCTACTTCGCATAGATTTTAATCTAAATCATCTGTTTCGGATGGATTTAAAGCTACCTCGTTTGTTTCGCATGCAGTTGAAGCTAAATCATGTATATCACAAGTATTTGAAGCTAAACCATTTGATTCGCATAGATTTGATGCTATGCCATCTACTTCGCTTTTATTTGAAACTGAATCATGTGTTTCTCTTGAATTTGAAGCTAACACGTTCGTTTCACATGCAGTTGAAGCTAAATCATGTATGTCACAAGTATTTGAAGCTGAACCATTTGTTTCGCACGAATATCAGGCTAAACCATGTGTTTGGAATGAATTTGAAGCTAAATCATGTGTTTCGCATAGATTTGAAGCTAACTCATTTGTTACGCATGCAGTTGAGGCTGAATCATGTATATCCCAAGTATTTGAAGCTCAACCATTTGATTCGCATGGATTTGAAGATAAGCCTTCTACTTCGCATTGATTTTAATCTAAATCATGTGTTTCGCATGCATTTGAAGCTAATCGTTTGTATCGCATGGAGTTGAAGCTAAATCATGTATATCACAAGTATTTGCAGCTAAACCATTTGATTCGCATGGATTTGATGCAATGCCATCTACTTCGCTTTTATTTGAAACTGAATCATGTGTTTCTCTTGAATTTGAAGCTAACTAGTTTGTTTCGTAATGCAGTTGAAGCTAAATCATGTATATCACAATTATTTGAAGCTAAACCATTTGATTCGCATGGATTTCAAAATAAGCCTTCTACTTCGCATTGATTTTAATCTAAATCATCTGTTTCGCATGGATTTAAAGCTATCTCGTTTGTTTCGCATGCAGTTGAAGATAAATCATGTATATCACAGGTATTTGAAGCTAAACCAGTTGTTTCGCATGGATTCGTAGATAAGCCTTCTAAATCGCATTGATTTCAAGCTAAATCATGTGTTTCGCATGGATTTGAAGCTAACTCGCTAGTTTTGCATGCTGTTGAAGCTTATTCATGTACATCACAAGTATTTGAAGCTAAACCATTTGTTTCGCAAGGATTCGAAGATCAGCCTTCTACTTCGCATTGATAAGAAGCAAAATCATGTGTTTCGCATGGATTTGAAGCTAACTCGTTCGTTTCGCTTGCATTTGAAGCTAAATCATGCACATCACAAGTATTTGAAGCTGAACCACTTGTTTCGCATGGATTTGAAGATAAGCCTTCTACTTCGCATTGATTTGAACCTAAATCATGTGTTTCGAATGGATTTGAAGCTAACTCGTTTGTTTCGCATGCAATTGAAGCTAAATCATGTATATCACAATTATTTGAAGCTAAACCATTTGATTCGCATGGATTTCAAAATAAGCCTTCTACTTCGCATTGATTTTAATCTAAATCATCAGTTTCGGATGGATTTAAAGCTATCTCGTTTTTTTCGCATGCAGTTGAAGATAAATCATGTATATCACAGGTATTTGAAGCTAAACCATTTGTTTCGCATGGATTCGAATATAAGCCTTCTAAATCGCATTGATGTCAAGCTAAATCATATGTTTCGCATAGATTTGAAGCTAACTCGCTAATTTTGCATGCTGTTGAAGCTTATTCATGTATATCACAAGTATTTGAAGCTAAACCATTTGTTTCGCAAGGATTCGAAGATCAGCCTTCTACTTCGCATTGATAAGAAGCTAACTCATGTGTTTCGCATGGATTTGAAGCTAACTCGTTAGTTTTGCATGCTGTTGAAGCTAAATCATGTATATCACAAGTATTTGAAGCTAAACCATTTGTTTCGCAAGGTTACGAAGATCAGCCTTCTACTTCGCATTCATAAGAAGCAAAATCATGTGTTTCGCATGGATTTGAAGCTAACTCGTTCGTTTCGCTTGCATTTGAAGCTAAATCATGCACATCACAAGTATTTGAAGCTGAACCACTTGTTTCGCATGGATTTGAAGATAAGCCTTCTACTTCGCATTGATTTGAAGCTAAATCATGTGTTTCGAATGGATTTGAAGCTAACTGGTTTGTTTCGCATGCAATTGAAGCTAAATCATGTATATCACAATTATTTGAAGCTAAACCATTTTATTCGCATGGATTTCAAAATAAGCCTTCTACTTCGCATTGATTTTAATCTAAATCATCTGTTTCGGATGGATTTAAAGCTATCTCGTTTGTTTCGCATGCAGTTGAAGATAAATCATGTATATCACAAGTATTTGAAGCTAATCCATTTGTTTCGCGTGGATTCGAAGATCAGCCTTCTACTTCGTATTGATTTGAAGTTAAATCATATGTTTCGCATTGATTTGAAGCTAATCGTTTGTATCGCATGCAGTTGAAGCTAAATCATGTATATCACACGTATTTGAAGCTCAACCATTTGATTCGCATGGATTTGAAGATAAGCCTTCTACTTCGCATTGATTTTAATCTAAATCATGTGTTTCGCATGCATTTGAAGCTAATCGTTTGTATCGCATGGAGTTGAAGCTAAATCATGTATATCACAAGTATTTGCAGCTAAACCATTTGATTCGCATGGATTTGATGCAATGCCATCTACTTCGCTTTTATTTGAAACTGAATCATGTGTTTCTCTTGAATTTGAAGCTAACTAGTTTGTTTCGCTTGCATTTGAAGCTAAATCATGCACATCACAAGTATTTGAAGCTGAACCACTTGTTTCGCATGGATTTGAAGATAAGTCTTCTACTTCGCATTGATTTGAAGCTAAATCATGTGTTTCGAATGGATTTGAAGCTAACTCGTTTGTTTCGCATGCAATTGAAGCTAAATCATGTATATCACAATTATTTGAAGCTAAACCATTTGATTCGCATGGATTTCAAAATATGCCTTCTACTTCGCATTGATTTTAATCTAAATCATCTGTTTCGGATGGATTTAAAGCTATCTCGTTTTTTTCACATGCAGTTGAAGATAAGTCATGTATATCACAGGTATTTGAAGCTAAACCATTTGTTTCGCATGGATTCGAATATAAGCCTTCTAAATCGCATTGATGTCAAGCTAAATCATATGTTTCGCATAGATTTGAAGCTAACTCGCTAATTTTGCATGCTGTTGAAGCTTATTCATGTATATCACAAGTATTTGAAGCTAAACCATTTGTTTCGCAAGGATTCGAAGATCAGCCTTCTACTTCGCATTGATAAGAAGCTAACTCATGTGTTTCGCATGGATTTGAAGCTAACTCGTTAGTTTTGCATGCTGTTGAAGCTAAATCATGTATATCACAAGTATTTGAAGCTAAACCATTTGTTTCGCAAGGATTCGAAGATCAGCCTTCTACTTCACATTGATTGGAAATTAAATCATGGGTTTCGCATGGATTTGTAGCTAACTCGTTTGTGTCGTTTACATTTGAAGCTATATCGCTTATATTCGTAAGTATTTGAAGCTAAACCATTCGTTTCGCACGGATTCGAAGATCAGCCTTCTACTTCGCATTCATTTGAAGCTAAATCATGTGTTTCGCATGGATTTGAAGCTATATCATGTATATCAGAAGTATTTGAATCTGAACCATTTGATTCCCGTGAATAGTACGCTGAACCATGTCTTTTGAATGAATTTGAAGCTAAATCATGTATTTTGAATGGATTTGAAGCTAACTCGTTTGTTTCGCATGCATTTGAAGCGAAATCATGTATATCACATATAATTGAAGCTAAACCATTTGTTTCGCATGGATTCGAAGATAAGCCTTCTTCTTCGCATTGATTTGAATCTAAATCATGTGTTTCGCTTGGATTTGAAGCTAACTTGATTGTTTCTCTTGCTGTTGAATGTAAATCATGTATATCACAAGTGTTTGAAGCTAAATCATTCGTTTCGCTGGATTTGAAGCTAAGCCTTCTACTTCGCATTGATTTGAATCTAAATCATGTGTTTCGCTTGGATTTGAAGCTAACTCGTTCGTTTTGCATACAGTTGAAGCAAAATCACGCATATCACAAGTATTTGAAGCTAAACCACTTGATTCGCATGGATTCGAAGATCAGCCTTCTACTTCGCATTGATTTGAAGCTAAATCATGAGTTTCGCATAGATTTGAAGCTAAATCATGTGGTTTGAATGGATTTGAAGTTAACTCGTTTGTTTCGCATGCAGTTGAAGCTAAATCATGTATATCATAAGTATTTGAAGCTAAAGAACTTTATTCGCATGGATTTCAAACTAAGCCTTCTTCTTCGCATTGATTTGAAGGTAAATCATGTCTTTTGCATGGATTTAAAGCTAACTCGTTTGTTTCGCCTGGATTTGAAGCTATATCAGTGATATTCGCAAGTATTTGAAGCTAAATCATTCGTTTCGCTGGATTTGATGATAACTCGTTTGTTTCGCATGCAGTTGAATCTAGCTCATGTATATCACGAGTATTTAAAGCTGAACCATTTGTTTCGCATGGATTTGAAGGAAAGCACTCTAGTTCGCATTGAATTGAAGCTAAATCATGAGTTTCGCTTGGATTTGAAGCTATCTCGATTGTTTCGCATGCTGTAGAATCCAAATCATGTATGTCACAAGTATTTGAACCTAAACCATTTGATTCGCATTGATTTGAAGCTGAACCTTCTTCTTCGCATTCATTTGAAGTTAAATCATGTGTTTCAATTGGGTGTGAAGCTAACTCGTTCGTTTAGCATGCAGTTGAAGATAAATCATATATATCACAAGTATTTGAAGCTAAACCATTTGATTAGCATGTATTTGAAGCTAACTCGTTTGTTTCGCATGCTGTTGAAGCAAAATCACGCATATCACAAGTATTTGAAGCTAAACCATTTGTTTCGCATGGATTTGATGCAATGCCATCTACTTCGCTTTTATTTGAAACTGAATCATGTGTTTCTCTTGAATTTGAAGCTAACTAGTTTGTTTCGCTTGCATTTGAAGCTAAATCATGCACATCACAAGTATTTGAAGCTGAACCACTTGTTTCGCATGGATTTGAAGATAAGTCTTCTACTTCGCATTGATTTGAAGCTAACTCGTTTGTTTCGCATGCATTTGAACCTAAATTATGTGCATCACAAGTATTTGAAGCTGAACCACTTGTTTCGCATGGATTTGAAGGTAAGCCTTCTACTTCGCATTGATTTGAAGCTAAATCATGTGTTTCGAATGGATTTGAAGCTAACTGGTTTGTTTCGCATGCAATTGAAGCTAAATCATGTATATCACAATTATTTGAAGCTAAACCATTTTATTCGCATGGATTTCAAAATAAGCCTTCTACTTCGCATTGATTTTAATCTAAATCATCTGTTTCGGATGGATTTAAAGCTATCTCGTTTTTTTCACATGCAGTTGAAGATAAGTCATGTATATCACAGGTATTTGAAGCTAAACCATTTGTTTCGCATGGATTCGAATATAAGCCTTCTAAATCGCATTGATGTCAAGCTAAATCATATGTTTCGCATAGATTTGAAGCTAACTCGCTAATTTTGCATACTGTTGAAGCTTATTCATGTATATCACAAGTATTTGAAGCTAAACCATTTGTTTCGCAAGGATTCGAAGATCAGCCTTCTACTTCGCATTGATAAGAAGCTAACTCATGTGTTTCGCATGGATTTGAAGCTAACTCGTTAGTTTTGCATGCTGTTGAAGCTAAATCATGTATATCACAAGTATTTGAAGCTAAACCATTTGTTTCGCAAGGATTCGAAGATCAGCCTTCTACTTCACATTGATTGGAAATTAAATCATGGGTTTCGCATGGATTTGTAGCTAACTCGTTTGTGTCGTTTACATTTGAAGCTATATCGCTTATATTCGTAAGTATTTGAAGCTAAACCATTCGTTTCGCACGGATTCGAAGATCAGCCTTCTACTTCGCATTCATTTGAAGCTAAATCATGTGTTTCGCATGGATTTGAAGCTATATCATGTATATCAGAAGTATTTGAATCTGAACCATTTGATTCCCGTGAATAGTACGCTGAACCATGTCTTTTGAATGAATTTGAAGCTAAATCATGTATTTTGAATGGATTTGAAGCTAACTCGTTTGTTTCGCATGCATTTGAAGCTAAATCATGTATATCACATATAATTGAAGCTAAACCATTTGTTTCGCATGGATTCGAAGATAAGCCTTCTTCTTCGCATTGATTTGAATCTAAATCATGTGTTTCGCTTGGATTTGAAGCTAACTTGATTGTTTCTCTTGCTGTTGAATGTAAATCATGTATATCACAAGTGTTTGAAGCTAAATCATTCGTTTCGCTGGATTTGAAGCTAAGCCTTCTACTTCGCATTGATTTGAATCTAAATCATGTGTTTCGCTTGGATTTGAAGCTAACTCGTTCGTTTTGCATACAGTTGAAGCAAAATCACGCATATCACAAGTATTTGAAGCTAAACCACTTGATTCGCATGGATTCGAAGATCAGCCTTCTACTTCGCATTGATTTGAAGCTAAATCATGAGTTTCGCATAGATTTGAAGCTAAATCATGTGGTTTGAATGGATTTGAAGTTAACTCGTTTGTTTCGCATGCAGTTGAAGCTAAATCATGTATATCATAAGTATTTGAAGCTAAAGAACTTTATTCGCATGGATTTCAAACTAAGCCTTCTTCTTCGCATTGATTTGAAGGTAAATCATGTCTTTTGCATGGATTTAAAGCTAACTCGTTTGTTTCGCCTGGATTTGAAGCTATATCAGTGATATTCGCAAGTATTTGAAGCTAAATCATTCGTTTCGCTGGATTTGATGATAACTCGTTTGTTTCGCATGCAGTTGAATCTAGCTCATGTATATCACGAGTATTTAAAGCTGAACCATTTGTTTCGCATGGATTTGAAGGAAAGCACTCTAGTTCGCATTGAATTGAAGCTAAATCATGAGTTTCGCTTGGATTTGAAGCTATCTCGATTGTTTCGCATGCTGTAGAATCCAAATCATGTATGTCACAAGTATTTGAACCTAAACCATTTGATTCGCATTGATTTGAAGCTGAACCTTCTTCTTCGCATTCATTTGAAGTTAAATCATGTGTTTCAATTGGGTGTGAAGCTAACTCGTTCGTTTAGCATGCAGTTGAAGATAAATCATATATATCACAAGTATTTGAAGCTAAACCATTTGATTAGCATGTATTTGAAGCTAACTCGTTTGTTTCGCATGCTGTTGAAGCAAAATCACGCATATCACAAGTATTTGAAGCTAAACCATTTGTTTCGCATGGATTTGAATCTAAGCCTTCTACGTCGCATTGATTTGAAGCTAAATCATGTGTTCCGCTTGGATTTTAAGCTAACTCGTTTGTATCACATGTAGTTGAAGTTAAATCATGTATATCACAAGTATTTGAAGCTAAACCATTTGTTTCGCATGGATTCGAAGATCAGCCTTCTGCTTCGCATAGATTTGCAGCTAAGTCATGTGTTTCGCATAGATTTGAAGCTAAATCATGTGTTTTGAATGGATTTGAAGTTAACTCGTTTGTTTCGCATGCAGTTGAAGCTAAATCATGTATAAAACAATTGTTTGAAGCTAAACCATTTGTTTCGCATGGATTTGAAGCTAAGCCTTCAACTTCGCGTTGACGTGATGCTAAATTATGTTTTTCGCTTGGATTTGAAGCTAACACGTTTGTTTCGCATGCAGTAGAAGCTAAATTATGTATAACACAAGTATTTGAAGCTGAACCATTTGTTTCGAATGGATTCGAAGATAGGCCTTCTACTTCGCATTGATTTGAAGCTAAATCATGTGTTTCGCATGGATTTGTAGTTAATACGTTTGTTTCACCTGCATTTGAAGCTAAATCTTGTGTTTCGCTTGGATCTGAAGGTATCTCGTTTGTTTCGCATGCAGTTGAAGCTAAATCATGTATAAAACAAGTATTTGAAGCTAAACTAATCGTTGCGCATGGATTTCAAGCAAAGCCTTCTACTTCGCATTGATTTGAAGCTAAATCGTGCGTTTCGCATGGATTTGAAGCTTACTCGTTTGTTTTGCATGCAGTTGAAGCTAAATCATGTATATCACAAGTATTTGAAGCTAAACCATTTGATTCGCATGGATTCGAAGATCAGACTTCTGCTTCGCATTCATTTGAAGCTAAATCATGTGTTTCGTATGGATTTGAATCTAACTGGTTTGTTTCGCATGCAGTTGAATGTAAATCATGTATATCACAAGTGTTTGAAGCGAAACCATTTGTTTCGCATGGTTTTGGAAATCAGCCTTCTACTTTGCATTCATTTGAAGCTAAATCATGTGTTTCGCATGGATTAGATGCTGACTCGTTTGTTTCGCCTGCATTTGAAGCTATATCATGTATATCACAAGTATTTGAATCTGAACCATTTGATTCCCATGAATATTACGCTAAAACATGTCTTTCGAATGAATTAGAAGCTAAATCATGTGTTTTGAATGGATTTGAAGCTAACTCGTTTGTTTCACATGCATTTGAAGCTAAATCATGTATATCACATATAATTGAAGCTATTCCATCTGTTTCGCTGGATTTAAAGCTAAGCCTTCAACTTCGCATTGATTTGATTCTAAATCATGTGTTTCGCTTGGATTTGAAGCTAACTCGTTGGTTTTGCATGAAGTTGAATCTAAATCATGTATATCACGAGTATTTGAAGCTGAACCATTTGTTTCACATACATTTGAAGCTAAGCCTTCTACTTCACATTGATTGGAAGTTAAATCATGGGTTTCGCATGGATTTGAAGCTAACTCGTTTGTGTCGCTTGCATTTGAAGCTATATCGCTTATATTCGTAAGTATTTGAAGCTAAACCATTCGTTTCGCACGGATTCCAAGATCAGCCTTCTACTTCGCATTCATTTGAAGCTAAATCATGTGTTTCGCATGGATTTGAAGCTATATCATGTATATCAGAAGTATTTGAATCTGAACCATTTGATTCCCGTGAATAGTACGCTGAACCATGTCTTTCGAATGAATTTGAAGCTAAATCATGTATTTTGAATGGATTTGAAGCTAACTCGTTTGTTTCGCATGCATTTGAAGCTAAATCATGTATATCACATATAATTGAAGCTAAACCATTTGTTTCGCATGGATTCGAAGATAAGCCTTCTTCTTCGCATTGATTTGAATCTAAATCATGTGTTTCGCTTGGATTTGAAGCTAACTTGATTGTTTCTCTTGCTGTTGAATGTAAATCATGTATATCACAAGTGTTTGAAGCTAAATCATTCGTTTCGCTGGATTTGAAGCTAAGCCTTCTACTTCGCATTGATTTGAATCTAAATCATGTGTTTCGCTTGGATTTGAAGCTAACTCGTTCGTTTTGCATACAGTTGAAGCAAAATCACGCATATCACAAGTATTTGAAGCTAAACCACTTGATTCGCATGGATTCGAAGATCAGCCTTCTACTTCGCATTGATTTGAAGCTAAATCATGAGTTTCGCATAGATTTGAAGCTAAATCATGTTTTTTGAATGGATTTGAAGTTAACTCGTTTGCTTCCCAAGCAGTTGAAGCTAAATCATGTATATCATAAGTATTTGATGCTAAAGAACTTGATTCGCATGGATTTCAAACTAAGCCTTCTACTTCGCATTGATTTGAAGGTAAATCATGTCTTTTGCATGGATTTAAAGCTAACTCGTTTGTTTCGCCAGCATTTGAAGCTATATCAGTGATATTCGCAAATATTTGAGGCTAAATGATTCGTTTCGCTGGATTTGAAGCTAAGCCTTCTACTTCGCATTCATTTGAAGCTAAATCATGTGTTTCGCATGGATTTGAAGCTGACTCGTTTGTTTCGCCTGCATTTGAAGCTATATCATGTATATCAGAAGTATTTGAATCTGAACAATTTGATTCCCATGAATAGTACGTTAAACCATGTCTTTCGAATGAATTTGAAGCTAAATCATGTGTTTTGAATGGATTTCAAGCAAACTCGTTTGTTTCGCATGCATTTGAAGCTAAATCATGTATATCACATATAATTGAAGCTAAACCATTTGTTTCGCATGGATTCGAAGATCAGCCTTCTACTTCGCATTGATTTGAAGCTAAATCATGAGTTTCGCATGGATTTGAAGCTAAATCATGTGTTTTGAATGGATTTGAAGCTATATCAGTGATATCCGCAAGTGTTTGAAGCTAAATCATTCGTTTCGCTGGATTTCAAGCTAAGCCTTCTACTTCGCATTGATTTGAATCTAAATCATGTGTTTCGCTTGGATTTGAAGCTAACTCGTTGGTTTTGCATGAAGTAGAATCTAAATCATGTATATCACAAGTATTTGATGCTGAACCATTTGTTTCACATAGATTTAAAGCTAAGCCTTCTACTTCACATTGATTGAAACTTAAATTATGTGTTTCGCATGGATTTGAAGCTAACTCGTTTGTGTCACCTGCATTTGAAGCTAGATCACATATAATCGCAAGTATTTGAAGCTAAACCATTCGTTTCGCATGGATGTGACGCTAAGCCTTCTGCTTCGCATTGATTTGATTATAAATCATGTGTTTCGCATGGATTTGAAGATAACTCGTTTGTGTCGCCTGCATTTGAAGCTATATCACTTATATTCGCAAGTATTTGAAGCTAAACCATTCGTTTCGCATGGATTTGAAGCTAAGCCTTCTGCTTCGCATTCATTTGAAGCGAAATCATGTGTTTCGCTTGTATTTGCAGCTAACTGTTTGGTTTCGCATGCAGTTGAAGCTAAATCATGTATATCACAAATATTTGAACTAAACCATTTGTTTCGCATGGATTCGAAGATAAGCCTTCTACTTCGCATTGAATTGAAGCTAAATCATGTATCTCGCATGTATTTGAAGCTAACACGTTTGTTTCGCATGCTGTTGAAGCTAAGTCATGTATAACACAAGTATTTGAAGCCAAACAATCTGTTTCGTGTGGATTCGGAGATCAGCCTTCTACTACGCATTGATTTGAAGCAAAATCATATGTATCGCTTGGATTTGAAGCCAACTCGTTTGTTTCGCATGCAGTTAATGCAAAATCACGCATATCACAAGTATTTGAAGCTAAACCATTTGATTCGCATGGATGCGAAGATCAGCCTTCTACTTCGCATTGATTTGAATCTAAATTATGTGTTTCGCTTGGATTTGAAGCTAACTTGTTTGTTTCGCATGCAGTTGAAGCTAAATAATGTATATCACAAGTATTTGAAGATAAACCGTTTGATTCGCATCGATTTTAAGCTAACTCGTTTGTTTCGCCTTCATTTGAAGCTAAGTCATGTATATCTTAAGTATTTGAAGCTAAACCATTTGTTTCGCATGGATTTGAAACTAAGCCTTCTACTTCGCTTTGAATTGAAGCTGAATCATGTGTTTCGCTTGTATTTGAAGCTAACTCGTTTGTTTCGCATGCAGTTGAAGCTAAATCATGTATATCACAAGTATTTGAAGCTAAACCCTTTGTTTCGGATGGATTCGACGATCAGCCTTCGGCTTCGCATTGATTTTAAGCTAAACCATGTGTTTCGCATCGATTTGAAGATAACTCGTTTGTTTCGCCTGCATTTTAATCTAAATCATGTATATCACAAATATTTGAAGCTAAACCATTTGTTTCGCATGGATTCGGAGATAAGCCTTCTACTTCGCATTGAATTGAAGCTAAATCATGTGTTTCACATGGATTTGAAGCTAACACGTTTGATTCGCATGCTGTTGAACCTCAATCATGTATATTACAAATATTTGAATCTAAACAATCTGTTTCGTGTGGATTCGGAGATCAGCCTTATACTTCACATTGATTGGAAGTTAAATCATGTGTTTCGCATGGATTTGAAGCTAACTCGTTTGTGTCGCCTGCATTTGAAACTATATCACTTATATTCGCAAGTATTTGAAGCTAATCCATTCGTTTCTCATGGATTTGACGCTAAGCCTTCTGCTTCGCATTGATTTGATACTAAATCATGTGTTCGCATTGTTTTTGAAGATAACTCGTTTGTTTCGCATGCATTTGAAGCTAAATCATGTATATCACATATAATTGAAGCGAAACCATTTGTTTCGCATGGATTCGAAGATAAGCCTTCTACTTCGCATTGATTTGAAGCGAAATCATGTGTTTCGCATGGATTTTAAACTAACTCGTTTTCTTCGCCTGTATTTGATGCTAAATCATGTATATCACAATTATTTGAAGTTAAACCATTTGATTCGCATGGATTTGAAGATAATCCTTCTACTTCGCATTGATTTGAAGCAAAATCATGTGTTTCGCATGGATTTGAATCTAACTCGTTAGTTTTGCATGCATTTGAAGCTAAATCATGCACATCACGAGTATTTGAAGCTAAACCATTTGTTTCGCAAGGATTCGAAGATCAACCTTCTACTTCGCATTGATTTGAAGTTAAATCATATGTTTCGCATGGATTTGAAGCTAATCGTTTGTATCGCATGCAGTTGAAGCTATTTCATGTATATCACAAGTATTTGAAGCTAAACCATTTGATTCACATGGATTTGAAGCTAAATCATATATATCAAAAGTATTAGAAGCTAAACCATTTGATTCGCATGGATTTGAATCTAAGCATTCTACTTCGCATTGATTTCAAAGTAAATCATGTGTTTCGCTTGAACTTGAAGCTAACATGTTTGTTTCACAAGCAGTTGATGCTAAATCACGTATATCACAATTATTTGAAGCTGAACCATTTGTTTCGAATGAATATTCTGCTAAACCATGTGTTTCGAATAAATTTGAAGCTAAATCATGAGTTTCGCATGGATTTGAAGCTAACTCGTTAGTTTTGCATGCTGTTGAAGCTAAATCATGTATATCACAAGTATTTGAAGCTAAACCAATTGTTTAGCATGGATTTGAAGATAAGCCTTCTACTTCGCATTTATTTGAAGCTAAACCATGTGTTTCGCTTGGATTTGAAACTAGCTAGTTTCTTTCGCAATGCAGTTGAAGCTAAATCATGTATATCACAATTATTTGAAGCTAAACCATTTGATTCACATGGATTTCAAAATAAGCCTTCTACTTCGCATTGATTTGAAGCTAAATCATGTGTTTCGCTTGGATTTCAAACTAACTCGTTCGTTTCGCATGCAGTTGGAGCTAAATCATGTATATCACAAGTATCTGAAGCTAAACCATTTGCTACGCATGGATTTTAAGCTAAGCCTTCTACTTCGCATTGATTTGATGCTAAATCGGGTGTTTCGCATGGATTTGAAGCTAACTCGTTTGCTTCGCATGCATCTGAATCTAAATCATATATATCACAAGTATTAGAAGCTAAACCATTTAATTCGCATGGATTTGAAGCTAAGCCTTCTACTTCGCATTGATTTGGAGCTAAATCATGTCTTTCGCTTGGATTTGAAGCTAACTCGTTTGTTTCGCATGCAATTGAAGCTAAATCATGTATCAAACAAGTATTTGAAGATAAACCATTTGATTCGCATGGATTTGATGCTATGCCATCTACTTCGCTTTTATTTGAAACTGAATCATGTGTTTCTCTTGTTTTTGAAGCTATCACGTTCGTTTCACATGCAGTTGAAGCTAAATCATGTATATCACAAGTATTTGGAGCTGAACCATTTGTTTCGCACGAATATCACGCTAAACCATGTGTTTGGAATGAATTTAAAGCTAAATCACGTGTTTCGCATAGATTTGAAGCCAACTCGTTTGTTACGCATGCAGTTGAAGCTGAATCATGTATATCCCAAGTATTTGAAGCTCAACCATTTGATTCGCATGGATTTGAAGATAAGGCTTCTACTTCGCATTGATTTGAATCTAAATCATGTGTTTCGCATGGATTTGAAGCTAACTCGTTTGTTTCGCATGCATTTGAACCTAAATTATGTGCATCACAAGTATTTGAAGCTGAACCACTTGTTTCGCATGGATTTGAAGATAAGCCTTCTACTTCGCATTGATAAGAGGCTAAATCATGTGTTTCGCATGGACTTGAAGCTAGCTCGTTCGTTTCGCTTGCATTTGAAACTAAATCATGCACATCACAAGTATTTGAAGCTGAACCACTTGTTTCGCATGGATTTGAATATAAGCTTTCTACTTCGCATTGATTTGAAGCTACATCATGTGTTTGGCTTGTATTTGAGACTAACTAGTTTGTTTCGCAATGCAGTTGAAGCTAAATCATGTATATCACAATTATTTGAAGCTAAACCATTTGATTCGCACGGATTTCAAAATAAGACTTCTACTTCGCATTGATTCGAAGATAAATCACGTGTTTCGCACGGATTTGAAGCTATGCCTTCCACTTTGCATTGATTTGGAGCTAAATCATGTGTTTCTCATAGATTTGAAGCCAACTCGTTTGTTACGGATGCAGTTGAAGCTGAATCATGTATATCCCAAGTATTTGAAGCTCAACCATTTGATTCGCATGGATTTGAAGATAAGCCTTCTACTTCGCATTGATTTGAAGCTAAATCATGTGTTTCGCATAGAATTGAAGCTAACTCGTTTGTTACGCATGCAGTTGAAGCTGAATCATGTATATCACAATTATTTGAAGCTAAACCATTTGATTCTCATGGATTTCAGAATAAGCCTTCTACTTCGCATTGATTATAATCTAAATCATCTGTTTCGCATGGATTTAAAGCTATCTCGTTTGTTTCGCATGCAGTTGAAGATAAATCATGCATATCACAGTTATTTGAAGCTAAACCAGTTGATTCGCATGGATTTCAAAATAAGCCTTCTACTTCGCATTGATTTGAAGCTAAATCATGTGTTTCGCTTGGATTTCAAGCTAACTCGTTTGTTTCGCATGCAATTGAAGATAGATCACGTATCAAACAAGTATTTGAAGCTAAACCATTTGATTCGCATGGATTTGATGCTATGCCATCTACTTCGCTTTTATTTGAAACTGAATCATGTGTTTCTCTTGAATTTGAAGCTAACACTTTCGTTTCACATGCAGTTGAAGCTATATCATGTATGTCACAAGTATTTGAAGCTGAACCATTTGTTTCGCACGAATATCAGGCTAAACAATGTGTTTGGAATGAATTTGAAGCTAAATCATGTGTTTTGCTTAGATTTGAAGCTAACTCGTTTGTTACGCATGCACTTGAAGCTGAATCATGTATATCCCAAGTATTTGAAGCTCAACCATTTGATTCGCATGGATTTGAAGATAAGCCTTCTACTTCGCATTGATTTGAAGCTAAATCATGTGTTTCGCTTGGATTAGAAACTAACTAGTTTGTATCGCATTGCTGTTGATGCTAAATCATGTATATCACAAGTATTTGAAGCTAAACCATTTGATGCGCCTGGATTTGATGCTATGCCATCTACTTCGCTTTTATTTGAAACTGAATCATGTGTTTCTGTTGAATTTGAAGCTAACACGTTCGTTTCACATGCAGTTGAAGCTAAATCATGTATATCACAAGTATTTGAAGCTGAACCATTTGTTTCGCACGAATATCAGGCTAAAACATGTGTTTGGAATGAATTTGAAGCTAAATCTTGTGTTTCGCATAGATTTGGAGCTAACTCGTTTGTTACGCATGCAGTTGAAGCTGAATCATGTATATCCCAAGTATTTGAAGCTAAACCATTTGATTCGCATGGATTTCAAAATAAGCCTTCTACTTCGCATTGATTTTAATCTAAATCATCTGTTTCCCATGGATTTAAAGCTATCTCGTTTGTTTCGCATGCAGTTGAAGATAAAACATGTATATCACAGGTATTTCAAGCTAAACCATTTGATTCGCATGGATTTGAAGATAAGCCTTCTACTTCGCATTGATTTGAAGCTAAATCATGTGTTTCGCATGGATTTGAAGCTAACTCGTTCGTTTCCCTTGCATTTGAAGCTAAATCATGCACATCACAATTATTTGAAGCTAAACCACTTGTTTGGCATGGATTTGAAGATAAGCCTTCTACTTCGCATTGATTTGAAGCTAAATCATATGTTTCGCTTGGATTTGAAACTAACTAGTTTGTTTCGTAATGCAGTTGAAACTAAATCATGTATATCACAATTATTTGAAGCTAAACCATTTGATTCGCATGGATTTCAAAATAAGCCTTCTACTTCGCATTGATTTTAATCTAAATCATCTGTTTCGCATGGATTTAAAGCTATCTCGTTTGTTTCGCATGCATTTGAAGATAAATCATGTATATCACAGGTATTTGAAGCTAAACCATTTGTTTCGCATGGATTCGAAGATAAGCCTTCTAAATCGCATTGATTTCAAGCTAAATCATGTGTTTCGCATGGATTTGAAGCTAACTCGCTAGTTTTGCATGCTGTTGAAGCTTATTCATGTACATCACAAGTATTTGAAGCTAAACCATTTGTTTCGCAAGGATTCGAAGATCAGCCTTCTACTTCGCATTGATAAGAAGCAAAATCATGTGTTTCGCATGGATTTGAAGCTAACTCGTTCGTTTCGCTTGCATTTGAAGCTAAATCGTGCACATCACAAGTATTTGAAGCTGAACCACTTGTTTCGCATGGATTTGAAGATCAGCCTTCTACTTCGCATTGATAAGAAGCTAACTCATGTGTTTCGCATGGATTTGAAGCTAACTCGTTAGTTTTGCATGCTGTTGAAGCTAAATCATGTATATCACAAGTATTTGAAGCTAAACCATTTGTTTCGCAAGGATACGAAGATCAGCCTTCTACTTCGCATTGATAAGAAGCAAAATCATGTGTTTCGCATGGATTTGAAGCTAACTCGTTCGTTGCGCTTGCATTTGAAGCTAAATCGTGCACATCACAAGTATTTGAAGCTGAACCACTTGTTTCGCATGGATTTGAAGATAAGCCTTCTACTTCGCATTGATTTGAAGCTAAATCATGTGTTTCGAATGGATTTGAAGCTAACTCGTTTGTTTCGCATGCAATTGAAGCTAAATCATGTATATCACAATTATTTGAAGCTAAACCATTTGATTCGCATGGATTTCAAAATAAGCCATCTACTTCGCATTGATTTTAATCTAAATCATCTGTTTCGCTTGGATTTAAAGCTATCTCGTTTGTTTCGCATGCAGTTGAAGATAAATCATGTATATCACAAGTATTTGAAGCTAATCCATTTGTTTCGCGTGGATTCGAAGATCAGCCTTCTACTTCGCATTGATTTGAAGTTAAATCATATGTTTCGCATGGATTTGAAGCTAATCGTTTGTATCGTATGCAGTTGAAGCTAAATCATGTATATCACAATTATTTGAAGCTAAGCCATTTGATTCGCATGGATTTGAAGATAAGCCTTCTACTTCGCATTGATTTGAAGCAAAATCATGTGTTTCGCATGGATTTGAATCTAACTCGTTAGTTTTCATGCTGTTGAAGCTAAATCATGTATATCACAGTTATTTGAAGATAAACCAGTTGATTCGCATGGATTTCAAAATAAGCCTTCTACTTCGCATTGATTTGAAGCTAAATCATGTATTTCGCTTGGATTTCAAGCTAACTCGTATGTTTCGCATGCAATTGAAGATAGATCATGTTTCAAACAAGTATTTGAAGCTAAACCATTTGATTCGCATGGATATGATGCTATGCCATCTACTTCGCATTTATTTGAAACTGAATCATGTGTTTCTCTTGAATTTGAAGCTAACACGTTCGTTTCACATGCAGTTGAAGCTAAATCATGTATGTCACAAGTATTTGAAGCTGAACCATTTGTTTCGCACGAATATCAGGCTAAACCATGTGTTTGGAATGAATTTGAAGCTAAATCATGCGTTTCGCATAGATTTGAAGCTAACTCATTTGTTACGCATGCAGTTGAAGCTGAATCATGTATATCACAGGTGTTTGAAGCTAAACCATTTGTTTCGCATGGATTCGAAGATAACCCCTCTACTTCGAATTGATTTGAAGCTAAATCATGTGTTTCGCTTGGATTTCAAACTAACTCGTTCGTTTCGCATGCAGTTGAAGCTAAATCATGTATATCACAAGTATGTGAAGCTAAACCATTTGCTACGCATGGATTTTAAGCTAAGCCTTCTACTTCGCATTGATTTGATGCTAAGTCGGGTGTTTCGCATGGATTTGAAGCTAAGCCTTCAACTTCGTGTTGACTTGATGCTAACTCATGTTTTTCGCTTGGATTTGAAGCTAACTCGTTTGTTTCGCATGCAGTTGAAGCTAAATCATGTATATCACAAGTATTTGGAGCTGAACCATTTGTTTCGCATGGATTTCAAAATAAGCCTTCTACTTCGCATTGATTTTAATCTAAATCATCTGTTTCGGATGGATTTAAAGCTATCTCGTTTGTTTCGCATGCAGTTGAAGATAAATCATGTATATCACAAGTATTTGAAGCTAATCCATTTGTATCGCGTGGATTCGAAGATCAGCCTTCTACTTCGCATTGATTTGAAGTTAAATCATATGTTTCGCATGGATTTGAAGCTAATCGTTTGTATCGCATGCAGTTGAAGCTAAATCATGTATATCACAATTATTTGAAGCTAAACCATTTGATTCGCATGGATTTCAAAATAAGCCTTCTACTTTGCATTGATTTGATGCTAAATCATGTGTTTCGCTTGCATTTCAAGCTAACTCGTTTGTTTCGCATGTAATTGAAGCTAGATAATGTATCAAACAAGTATTTGAAGCTAAACCATTTGATTCGCATGGATTTCAAAATAAGCCTTCTACTTTGCATTGATTTGATGCTAAATCATGTGTTTCGCTTGCATTTCAAGCTAACTCGTTTGTTTCGCATGTAATTGAAGCTAGATAATGTATCAAACAAGTATTTGAAGCTAAACCATTTGTTTCGCATGTCTTCGAAGATCAGCCATCTACCTCGTATTGATTTAAAGCTAAATCATGTGTTTCGCATGGATTTGAAGCTAACTCGTTTGTATCGCATGCAGTTGAAGCTAAATCATGTATATCACAATTATTTGAAGCTAAACCATTTGATTCGCATGGATTTGAAGATAAGCCTTCTACTTCGCATTGATTTGAAGCTAAATCATGTGTGTCGAATGGATTTGAAGCTAACTCGATTGTTTCGCATGCAATTGAAGCTACATCATGTATATCACAATTATTTGAAGCTAAACCATTTGATTCGCATGGATTTCAAAATAAGCCTTCTACTTCGCATTGATTTTAATCTAAATCATCTGTTTCGGATGGATTTAAAGCTATCTCGTTTGTTTCGCATGCAGTTGAAGATAAATCATGTATATCACAAGTATTTGAAGCTAATACATTTGTTTCGCGTGGATTCGAAGATCAGCCTTCTACTTCGCATTGATTTGAAGTTAAATCATGCGTTTCGCATAGATTTGAAGCTAACTCATTTGTTACGCATGCAGTTGAAGCTGAATCATGTATATCACAGGTGTTTGAAGCTAAACCATTTGTTTCGCATGGATTCGAAGATAACCCTTCTACTTCGAATTGATTTGAAGCTAAATCATGTGTTTCGCTTGGATTTGAAGCTAACTCGTTCGTTTCGCATGCAGTTGAAGCTAAATCATGTATATCACAAGTATGTGAAGCTAAACCATTTGCTACGCATGGATTTTAAGCTAAGCCTTCTACTTCGCATTGATTTGATGCTAAATCGGGTGTTTCGCATGGATTTGAAGCTAAGCCTTCAACTTCGTGTTGACTTGATGCTAACTCATGTTTTTCGCTTGGATTTGAAGCTAACTCGTTTGTTTCGCATGCAGTTGAAGCTAAATCATGTATATCACAAGTATTTGGTGCTGAACCATTTGTTTCGCATGGATTTCAAAATAAGCCTTCTACTTCGCATTGATTTTAATCTAAATCATCTGTTTCGGATGGATTTAAAGCTATCTCGTTTGTTTCGCATGCAGTTGAAGATAAATCATGTATATCACAAGTATTTGAAGCTAAACCATTTGTTTCGCAAGGTTACGAAGATCAGCCTTCTACTTCGCATTGATAAGAAGCAAAATCATGTGTTTCGCATGGATTTGAAGCTAACTCGTTCGTTTCGCTTGCATTTGAAGCTAAATCATGCACATCACAAGTATTTGAAGCTGAACCACTTGTTTCGCATGGATTTGAAGATAAGCCTTCTACTTCGCATTGATTTGAAGCTAAATCATGTGTTTCGAATGGATTTGAAGCTAACTCGTTTGTTTCGCATGCAATTGAAGCTAAATCATGTATATCACAATTATTTGAAGCTAAACCATTTGATTCGCATGGATTTCAAAATAAGCCTTCTACTTCGCATAGATTTTAATCTAAATCATCTGTTTCGGATGGATTTAAAGCTATCTCGTTTGTTTCGCATGCAGTTGAAGATAAATCATGTATATCACAAGTATTTGAAGCTAATCCATTTGTTTCGCGTGGATTCGAAGATCAGCCTTCTACTTCGCATTGATTTGAAGTTAAATCATATGTTTCGCATGGATTTGAAGCTAATCGTTTGTATCGCATGCAGTTGAAGCTAAATCATGTATATCACAAGTATTTGAAGCTAAACCATTTGATTCGCATGGATTTGATGCTATGCCATCTACTTCGCTTTTATTTGAAACTGAATCATGTGTTTCTCTTGAATTTGAAGCTAACACGTTCGTTTCACATGCAGTTGAAGCTAAATCATGTATGTCACAAGTATTTGAAGCTGAACCATTTGTTTCGCACGAATATCAGGCTAAACCATGTGTTTGGAATGAATTTGAAGCTAAATCATGTGTTTCTCATGGATATGAAGCTAACTCGTTTGTTTCGCATGCAGTTGAAGCTAAATCATGTTTATCACAAGTTTCTGAATATAAACCATTTGTTTCGCTTGGATTTGAAGCTGTGCCATCTACGTCGAACTGATTTGAAGCTAAATCATGTGTTTCGCATGAATTTGAAGATAACTCGATCGTTCGTCTGCATTTGAAGTTATTTCATTCACTTGAATCTATATCACTTATATTCGCAAGTATTTGAAGCCAAATAATTCGTTTCGCATGGATTTGAAGCTAAGCCTTCTAATTCGCATTGATTTGAAGCTAAATCATGTGTTTCGAATGGATTTGAAGCTAACTCGTTTGTTTCGCATGCAATTGAAGCTAAATCATGTATATCACAATTATTTGAAGCTAAACCATTTGATTCGCATGGATTTCAAAATAAGCCTTCTACTTCGCATTGATTTTAATCTAAATCATCTGTTTCGGATGGATTTAATGCTATCTCGTTTTTTTCGCATGCAGTTGAAGATAAATCATGTATATCACAGGTATTTGAAGTTAAACCATTTGTTTCGCATGGATTCGAATATAAGCCTTCTAAATCGCATTGATGTCAAGCTAAATCATATGTTTCGCATAGATTTGAAGCTAACTCGCTAATTTTGCATGCTGTTGAAGCTTATTCATGTATATCACAAGTATTTGAAGCTAAAACATTTGTTTCGCAAGGATTCGAAGATCAGCCTTCTACTTCGCATTGATAAGAAGCTAACTCATGTGTTTCGCATGGATTTGAAGCTAACTCGTTAGTTTTGCATGCTGTTGAAACTAAATCATGTATATCACAAGTATTTGAAGCTAAACCATTTGTTTCGCAAGGATACGAAGATCAGCCTTCTACTTCGCATTGATAAGAAGCAAAATCATGTGTTTCGCATGGATTTGAAGCTAATTCGTTCGTTTCGCTTGCATTTGAAGCTAAATCATGCACATCACAAGTATTTGAAGCTGAACCACTTGTTTCGCATGGATTTGAAGATAAGCCTTCTACTTCGCATTGATTTGAAGCTAAATCATGTGTTTCGCTTGGATTTCAAGCTAACTCGTTTGTTTCGCATGCAATTGAAGCTAAATCATGTATATCACAATTATTTGAAGCTAAACCATTTGATTCGCATGGATTTCAAAATAAGCCTTCTACTTCGCATTGATTTTAATCTAAATCATCTGTTTCGGATGGATTTAAAGCTATCTCGTTTTCTTCGCATGCAGTTGAAGATAAATCATGTATATCACAGGTATTTGAAGCTAAACCATTTGTTTCGCATGGATTCGAATATAAGCCTTCTAAATCGCATTGATGTCAAGCTAAATCATATGTTTCGCATAGATTTGAAGCTAACTCGCTAATTTTGCATGCTGTTGAAGCTTATTCATGTATATCACAAGTATTTGAAGCTAAACCATTTGTTTCGCAAGGATTCGAAGATCAGCCTTCTACTTCGCATTGATAAGAAGCTAACTCATGTGTTTCGCATGGATTTGAAGCTAACTCGTTAATTTTGCATGCTGTTGAAGCTAAATCATGTATATCACAAGTATTTGAAGCTAAACCATTTGTTTCGCAAGGATACGAAGATCAGCCTTCTACTTCGCATTGATAAGAAGCAAAATCATGTGTTTCGCATGGATTTGAAGCTAACTCGTTCGTTTCGCTTGCATTTGAAGCTAAATCATGCACATCACAAGTATTTGAAGCTGATCCACTTGTTTCGCATGGATTTGAAGATAAGCCTTCTACTTCGCATTGATTTGAAGTTAAATCATATGTTTCGCATGGATTTGAAGCTAATCGTTTGTATCGCATGCAGTTGAAGCTAAATCATGTATATCACAATTATTTGAAGCTAAACCATTTGACTCGCATGGATTTCAAAATAAGCCTTCTACTTCGCATTGATTTTAATCTAAATCATCTGTTTCGCATGGATTTAAAGCTATCTCGTTTGTTTCGCATGCAGTTGAAGATAAATCATGTATATCACAGGTATTTGAAGCTAAACCAGTTGTTTCGCATGGATTCGAAGATAAGCCTTCTAAATCGCATTGATTTCAAGCAGAATCATGCGTTTCGCATGGATTTGAAGCTAACTCGCTAGTTTTGCATGCTGTTGAAGCTTATTCATGTACATCACAAGTATTTGGAGCTAAACCAATTGTTTCGCAAGGATTCGAAGATCAGCCTTCTACTTCGCATTGATAAGAAGCAAAATCATGTGTTTCGCATGGATTTGAAGCTAACTCGTTCGTTTCGCTTGCATTTGAAGCTAAATCATGCACATCACAAGTATTTGAAGCTGATCCACTTGTTTCGCATGGATTTGAAGATAAGCCTTCTACTTCGCATTGATTTGAAGCTAAATCATGTGTGTCGAATGTATTTGAAGCTAACTCGATTGTTTCGCATGCAATTGAAGCTACATCATGTATATCACAATTATTTGAAGCTAAACCATTTGATTCGCATGGATTTCAAAATAAGCCTTCTACTTCGCATTGATTTTAATCTAAATCATCTGTTTCGGATGGATTTAAAGCTATCTCGTTTGTTTCGCATGCAGTTGAAGATAAATCATGTATATCACAAGTATTTGAAGCTAATCCATTTGTTTCGCGTGGATTCGAAGATCAGCCTTCTACTTCGCATTGATTTGAAGTTAAATCATATGTTTCGCATGGATTTGAAGCTAATCGTTTGTATCGCATGCAGTTGAAGCTAAATCATGTATATCACAAGTATTTGAAGCTAAACCATTTGATTCGCATGGATTTGATGCTATGCCATCTACTTCGCTTTATTTGAAACTGAATCATGTGTTTCTCTTGAATTTGAAGCTAACACGTTCGTTTCACATGCAGTTGAAGCTAAATCATGTATGTCACAAGTATTTGAAGCTGAACCATTTGTTTCGCACGAATATCAGGCTAAACCATGTGTTTGGAATGAATTTGAAGCTAAATCATGTGTTTCTCATGGATATGAAGCTAACTCGTTTGTTTCGCATGCAGTTGAAGCTAAATCATGTTTATCACAAGTTTCTGAATATAAACCATTTGTTTCGCTTGGATTTGAAGCTGTGCCATCTACGTCGAACTGATTTGAAACTAAATCATGTGTTTCGCATGAATTTGAAGATAACTCGATCGTTCGTCTGCATTTGAAGTTATTTCATTCACTTGAATCTATATCACTTATATTCGCAAGTATTTGAAGCCAAATAATTCGTTTCGCATGGATTTGAAGCTAAGCCTTCTAATTCGCATTGATTTGAAGCTAAATCATGTGTTTCGAATGGATTTGAAGCTAACTCGTTTGTTTCGCATGCAATTGAAGCTAAATCATGTATATCACAATTATTTGAAGCTAAACCATTTGAATCGCATGGATTTCAAAATAAGCCTTCTACTTCGCATTGATTTTAATCTAAATCATCTGTTTCGGATGGATTTAATGCTATCTCGTTTTTTTCGCATGCAGTTGAAGATAAATCATGTATATCACAGGTATTTGAAGTTAAACCATTTGTTTCGCATGGATTCGAATATAAGCCTTCTAAATCGCATTGATGTCAAGCTAAATCATATGTTTCGCATAGATTTGAAGCTAACTCGCTAATTTTGCATGCTGTTGAAGCTTATTCATGTATATCACAAGTATTTGAAGCTAAAACATTTGTTTCGCAAGGATTCGAAGATCAGCCTTCTACTTCGCATTGATAAGAAGCTAACTCATGTGTTTCGCATGGATTTGAAGCTAACTCGTTAGTTTTGCATGCTGTTGAAACTAAATCATGTATATCACAAGTATTTGAAGCTAAACCATTTGTTTCGCAAGGATACGAAGATCAGCCTTCTACTTCGCATTGATAAGAAGCAAAATCATGTGTTTCGCATGGATTTGAAGCTAATTCGTTCGTTTCGCTTGCATTTGAAGCTAAATCATGCACATCACAAGTATTTGAAGCTGAACCACTTGTTTCGCATGGATTTGAAGATAAGCCTTCTACTTCGCATTGATTTGAAGCTAAATCATGTGTTTCGCTTGGATTTCAAGCTAACTCGTTTGTTTCGCATGCAATTGAAGCTAAATCATGTATATCACAATTATTTGAAGCTAAACCATTTGATTCGCATGGATTTCAAAATAAGCCTTCTACTTCGCATTGATTTTAATCTAAATCATCTGTTTCGGATGGATTTAAAGCTATCTCGTTTTCTTCGCATGCAGTTGAAGATAAATCATGTATATCACAGGTATTTGAAGCTAAACCATTTGTTTCGCATGGATTCGAATATAAGCCTTCTAAATCGCATTGATGTCAAGCTAAATCATATGTTTCGCATAGATTTGAAGCTAACTCGCTAATTTTGCATGCTGTTGAAGCTTATTCATGTATATCACAAGTATTTGAAGCTAAACCATTTGTTTCGCAAGGATTCGAAGATCAGCCTTCTACTTCGCATTGATAAGAAACTAACTCATGTGTTTCGCATGGATTTGAAGCTAACTCGTTAATTTTGCATGCTGTTGAAGCTAAATCATGTATATCACAAGTATTTGAAGCTAAACCATTTGTTTCGCAAGGATACGAAGATCAGCCTTCTACTTCGCATTGATAAGAAGCAAAATCATGTCTTTCGCATGGATTTGAAGCTAACTCGTTCGTTTCGCTTGCATTTGAAGCTAAATCATGCACATCACAAGTATTTGAAGCTGATCCACTTGTTTCGCATGGATTTGAAGATAAGCCTTCTACTTCGCATTGATTTGAAGTTAAATCATATGTTTCGCATGGATTTGAAGCTAATCGTTTGTATCGCATGCAGTTGAAGCTAAATCATGTATATCACAATTATTTGAAGCTAAACCATTTGACTCGCATGGATTTCAAAATAAGCCTTCTACTTCGCATTGATTTTAATCTAAATCATCTGTTTCGCATGGATTTAAAGCTATCTCGTTTGTTTCGCATGCAGTTGAAGATAAATCATGTATATCACAGGTATTTGAAGCTAAACCAGTTGTTTCGCATGGATTCGAAGATAAGCCTTCTAAATCGCATTGATTTCAAGCAGAATCATGCGTTTCGCATGGATTTGAAGCTAACTCGCTAGTTTTGCATGCTGTTGAAGCTTATTCATGTACATCACAAGTATTTGGAGCTAAACCAATTGTTTCGCAAGGATTCGAAGATCAGCCTTCTACTTCGCATTGATAAGAAGCAAAATCATGTGTTTCGCATGGATTTGAAGCTAACTCGTTCGTTTCGCTTGCATTTGAAGCTAAATCATGCACATCACAAGTATTTGAAGCTGATCCACTTGTTTCGCATGGATTTGAAGATAAGCCTTCTACTTCGCATTGATTTGAAGCTAAATCATGTGTGTCGAATGTATTTGAAGCTAACTCGATTGTTTCGCATGCAATTGAAGCTACATCATGTATATCACAATTATTTGAAGCTAAACCATTTGATTCGCATGGATTTCAAAATAAGCCTTCTACTTCGCATTGATTTTAATCTAAATCATCTGTTTCGGATGGATTTAAAGCTATCTCGTTTGTTTCGCATGCAGTTGAAGATAAATCATGTATATCACAAGTATTTGAAGCTAATCCATTTGTTTCGCGTGGATTCGAAGATCAGCCTTCTACTTCGCATTGATTTGAAGTTAAATCATATGTTTCGCATGGATTTGAAGCTAATCGTTTGTATCGCATGCAGTTGAAGCTAAATCATGTATATCACAAGTATTTGAAGCTAAACCATTTGATTCGCATGGATTTGATGCTATGCCATCTACTTCGCTTTATTTGAAACTGAATCATGTGTTTCTCTTGAATTTGAAGCTAACACGTTCGTTTCACATGCAGTTGAAGCTAAATCATGTATGTCACAAGTATTTGAAGCTGAACCATTTGTTTCGCACGAATATCAGGCTAAACCATGTGTTTGGAATGAATTTGAAGCTAAATCATGTGTTTCTCATGGATATGAAGCTAACTCGTTTGTTTCGCATGCAGTTGAAGCTAAATCATGTTTATCACAAGTTTCTGAATATAAACCATTTGTTTCGCTTGGATTTGAAGCTGTGCCATCTACGTCGAACTGATTTGAAACTAAATCATGTGTTTCGCATGAATTTGAAGATAACTCGATCGTTCGTCTGCATTTGAAGTTATTTCATTCACTTGAATCTATATCACTTATATTCGCAAGTATTTGAAGCCAAATAATTCGTTTCGCATGGATTTGAAGCTAAGCCTTCTAATTCGCATTGATTTGAAGCTAAATCATGTGTTTCGAATGGATTTGAAGCTAACTCGTTTGTTTCGCATGCAATTGAAGCTAAATCATGTATATCACAATTATTTGAAGCTAAACCATTTGATTCGCATGGATTTCAAAATAAGCCTTCTACTTCGCATTGATTTTAATCTAAATCATCTGTTTCGGATGGATTTAATGCTATCTCGTTTTTTTCGCATGCAGTTGAAGATAAATCATGTATATCACAGGTATTTGAAGTTAAACCATTTGTTTCGCATGGATTCGAATATAAGCCTTCTAAATCGCATTGATGTCAAGCTAAATCATATGTTTCGCATAGATTTGAAGCTAACTCGCTAATTTTGCATGCTGTTGAAGCTTATTCATGTATATCACAAGTATTTGAAGCTAAAACATTTGTTTCGCAAGGATTCGAAGATCAGCCTTCTACTTCGCATTGATAAGAAGCTAACTCATGTGTTTCGCATGGATTTGAAGCTAACTCGTTAGTTTTGCATGCTGTTGAAACTAAATCATGTATATCACAAGTATTTGAAGCTAAACCATTTGTTTCGCAAGGATACGAAGATCAGCCTTCTACTTCGCATTGATAAGAAGCAAAATCATGTGTTTCGCATGGATTTGAAGCTAATTCGTTCGTTTCGCTTGCATTTGAAGCTAAATCATGCACGTCACAAGTATTTGAAGCTGAACCACTTGTTTCGCATGGATTTGAAGATAAGCCTTCTACTTCGCATTGATTTGAAGCTAAATCATGTGTTTCGCTTGGATTTCAAGCTAACTCGTTTGTTTCGCATGCAATTGAAGCTAAATCATGTATATCACAATTATTTGAAGCTAAACCATTTGATTCGCATGGATTTCAAAATAAGCCTTCTACTTCGCATTGATTTTAATCTAAATCATCTGTTTCGGATGGATTTAAAGCTATCTCGTTTTCTTCGCATGCAGTTGAAGATAAATCATGTATATCACAGGTATTTGAAGCTAAACCATTTGTTTCGCATGGATTCGAATATAAGCCTTCTAAATCGCATTGATGTCAAGCTAAATCATATGTTTCGCATAGATTTGAAGCTAACTCGCTAATTTTGCATGCTGTTGAAGCTTATTCATGTATATCACAAGTATTTGAAGCTAAACCATTTGTTTCGCAAGGATTCGAAGATCAGCCTTCTACTTCGCATTGATAAGAAGCTAACTCATGTGTTTCGCATGGATTTGAAGCTAACTCGTTAATTTTGCATGCTGTTGAAGCTAAATCATGTATATCACAAGTATTTGAAGCTAAACCATTTGTTTCGCAAGGATACGAAGATCAGCCTTCTACTTCGCATTGATAAGAAGCAAAATCATGTGTTTCGCATGGATTTGAAGCTAACTCGTTCGTTTCGCTTGCATTTGAAGCTAAATCATGCACATCACAAGTATTTGAAGCTGATCCACTTGTTTCGCATGGATTTGAAGATAAGCCTTCTACTTCGCATTGATTTGAAGTTAAATCATATGTTTCGCATGGATTTGAAGCTAATCGTTTGTATCGCATGCAGTTGAAGCTAAATCATGTATATCACAATTATTTGAAGCTAAACCATTTGACTCGCATGGATTTCAAAATAAGCCTTCTACTTCGCATTGATTTTAATCTAAATCATCTGTTTCGCATGGATTTAAAGCTATCTCGTTTGTTTCGCATGCAGTTGAAGATAAATCATGTATATCACAGGTATTTGAAGCTAAACCAGTTGTTTCGCATGGATTCGAAGATAAGCCTTCTAAATCGCATTGATTTCAAGCAGAATCATGCGTTTCGCATGGATTTGAAGCTAACTCGCTAGTTTTGCATGCTGTTGAAGCTTATTCATGTACATCACAAGTATTTGGAGCTAAACCAATTGTTTCGCAAGGATTCGAAGATCAGCCTTCTACTTCGCATTGATAAGAAGCAAAATCATGTGTTTCGCATGGATTTGAAGCTAACTCGTTCGTTTCGCTTGCATTTGAAGCTAAATCATGCACATCACAAGTATTTGAAGCTGATCCACTTGTTTCGCATGGATTTGAAGATAAGCCTTCTACTTCGCATTGATTTGAAGCTAAATCATGTGTGTCGAATGTATTTGAAGCTAACTCGATTGTTTCGCATGCAATTGAAGCTACATCATGTATATCACAATTATTTGAAGCTAAACCATTTGATTCGCATGGATTTCAAAATAAGCCTTCTACTTCGCATTGATTTTAATCTAAATCATCTGTTTCGGATGGATTTAAAGCTATCTCGTTTGTTTCGCATGCAGTTGAAGATAAATCATGTATATCACAAGTATTTGAAGCTAATCCATTTGTATCGCGTGGATTCGAAGATCAGCCTTCTACTTCGCATTGATTTGAAGTTAAATCATATGTTTCGCATGGATTTGAAGCTAATCGTTTGTATCGCATGCAGTTGAAGCTAAATCATGTATATCACAATTATTTGAAGCTAAACCATTTGACTCGCATGGATTTCAAAATAAGCCTTCTACTTCGCATTGATTTTAATCTAAATCATCTGTTTCGCATGGATTTAAAGCTATCTCGTTTGTTTCGCATGCAGTTGAAGATAAATCATGTATATCACAGGTATTTGAAGCTAAACCAGTTGTTTCGCATGGATTCGAAGATAAGCCTTCTAAATCGCATTGATTTCAAGCTGAATCATGCGTTTCGCATGGATTTGAAGCTAACTCGCTAGTTTTGCATGCTGTTGAAGCTTATTCATGTACATCACAAGTATTTGGAGCTAAACCATTTGTTTCGCAAGGATTCGAAGATCAGCCTTCTACTTCGCATTGATAAGAAGCAAAATCATGTGTTTCGCATGGATTTGAAGCTAACTCGTTTGTTTCGCATGCAATTGAAGCTAAATCATGTATATCACAATTATTTGAAGCTAAACCATTTGATTCGCATGGATTTCAAAATAAGCCTTCTACTTCGCATTGATTTTAATCTAAATCATCTGTTTCGGATGGATTTAAAGCTATCTCGTTTGTTTCGCATGCAGTTGAAGATAAATCATGTATATCACAAGTATTTGAAGCTAATCCATTTGTTTCGCGTGGATTCGAAGATCAGCCTTCTACTTCGCATTGATTTGAAGTTAAATCATATGTTTCGCATGGATTTGAAGCTAATCGTTTGTATCGCATGCAGTTGAAGCTAAATCATGTATATCACAAGTATTTGAAGCTAAACCATTTGATTCGCATGGATTTGATGCTATGCCATCTACTTCGCTTTTATTTGAAACTGTATCGTGTGTTTCTCTTGAATTTGAAGCTAACACGTTCGTTTCACATGCAGTTGAAGCTAAATCATGTATGTCACAAGTATTTGAAGCTGAACCATTTGTTTCGCACGAATATCAGGCTAAACCATGTGTTTGGAATGAATTTGAAGCTAAATCATGTGTTTCTCATGGATATGAAGCTAACTCGTTTGTTTCGCATGCAGTTGAAGCTGAATCATGTATATCCCAAGTATTTGAAGCTCAACCATTTGATTCGCATGGATTTGAAGATAAGCCTTCTACTTCGCATTGATTTTAATCTAAATCATGTGTTTCGCATGCATTTGAAGCTAATCGTTTGTATCGCATGGAGTTGAAGCTAAATCATGTATATCACAAGTATTTGCAGCTAAACCATTTGATTCGCATGGATTTGATGCAATGCCATCAACTTCGCTTTTATTTGAAACTGAATCATGTGTTTCTCTTGAATTTAAAGCTAACTAGTTTGTTTCGTAATGCAGTTGAAGCTAAATCATGTATATCACAATTATTTGAAGCTAAACCATTTGATTCGCATGGATTTCAAAATAAACCTTCTACTTCGCATTGATTTTAATCTAAATCATCTGTTTCGCATGGATTTAAAGCTATCTCGTTTGTTTCGCATGCAGTTGAAGATAAATCATGTATATCACAGGTATTTGAAGCTAAACCAGTTGTTTCGCATGGATTCGAAGATAAGCCTTCTAAATCGCTTTGAATTCAAGCTAAATCATGTGTTTCGCATGGATTTGAAGCTAACTCGCTAGTTTTGCATGCTGTTGAAGCTTATTCATGTACATCACAAGTATTTGAAGCTAAACCATTTGTTTCGCAAGGATTCGAAGATCAGCCTTCTACTTCGCATTGATAAGAAGCTAAATCATGTGTTTCGCTTGGATTTCAAGCTAACTCGTTTGTTTCGCATGTAATTGAAGCTAAATCATGTATATCACAATTATTTGAAGCTAAACCATTTGATTCGCATGGATTTCAAAATAAGCCTTCTACTTCGCATTGATTTTAATCTAAATCATCTGTTTCGGATGGATTTAAAGCTATCTCGTTTGTTTCGCATGCAGTTGAAGATAAATCATGTATATCACAAGTATTTGAAGCTAATCCATTTGTATCGCGTGGATTCGAAGATCAGCCTTCTACTTCGCATTGATTTGAAGTTAAATCATATGTTTCGCATGGATTTGAAGCTAATCGTTTGTATCGCATGCAGTTGAAGCTAAATCATGTATATCACAATTATTTGAAGCTAAACCATTTGACTCGCATGGATTTCAAAATAAGCCTTCTACTTCGCATTGATTTTAATCTAAATCATCTGTTTCGCATGGATTTAAAGCTATCTCGTTTGTTTCGCATGCAGCTGAAGATAAATCATGTATATCACAGGTATTTGAAGCTAAACCAGTTGTTTCGCATGGATTCGAAGATAAGCCTTCTAAATCGCATTGATTTCAAGCTGAATCATGCGTTTCGCATGGATTTGAAGCTAACTCGCTAGTTTTGCATGCTGTTGAAGCTTATTCATGTACATCACAAGTATTTGAAGCTAAACCATTTGTTTCGCAAGGATTCGAAGATCAGCCTTCTACTTCGCATTGATAAGAAGCAAAATCATGTGTTTCGCATGGATTTGAAGCTAACTCGTTCGTTTCGCTTGCATTTGAAGCTAAATCATGCACATCACAAGTATTTGAAGCTGATCCACTTGTTTCGCATGGATTTGAAGATAAGCCTTCTACTTCGCATTGATTTGAAGCTAAATCATGTGTGTCGAATGTATTTGAAGCTAACTCGATTGTTTCGCATGCAATTGAAGCTACATCATGTATATCACAATTATTTGAAGCTAAACCATTTGATTCGCATGGATTTCAAAATAAGCCTTCTACTTCGCATTGATTTTAATCTAAATCATCTGTTTCGGATGGATTTAAAGCTATCTCGTTTGTTTCGCATGCAGTTGAAGATAAATCATGTATATCACAAGTATTTGAAGCTAATCCATTTGTATCGCGTGGATTCGAAGATCAGCCTTCTACTTCGCATTGATTTGAAGTTAAATCATATGTTTCGCATGGATTTGAAGCTAATCGTTTGTATCGCATGCAGTTGAAGCTAAATCATGTATATCACAATTATTTGAAGCTAAACCATTTGACTCGCATGGATTTCAAAATAAGCCTTCTACTTCGCATTGATTTTAATCTAAATCATCTGTTTCGCATGGATTTAAAGCTATCTCGTTTGTTTCGCATGCAGTTGAAGATAAATCATGTATATCACAGGTATTTGAAGCTAAACCAGTTGTTTCGCATGGATTCGAAGATAAGCCTTCTAAATCGCATTGATTTCAAGCTGAATCATGCGTTTCGCATGGATTTGAAGCTAACTCGCTAGTTTTGCATGCTGTTGAAGCTTATTCATGTACATCACAAGTATTTGGAGCTAAACCATTTGTTTCGCAAGGATTCGAAGATCAGCCTTCTACTTCGCATTGATAAGAAGCAAAATCATGTGTTTCGCATGGATTTGAAGCTAACTCGTTCGTTTCGCTTGCATTTGAAGCTAAATCATGCACATCACAAGTATTTGAAGCTGATCCACTTGTTTCGCATGGATTTGAAGATAAGCCTTCTACTTCGCATTGATTTGAAGCTAAATCATGTGTGTCGAATGTATTTGAAGCTAACTCGATTGTTTCGCATGCAATTGAAGCTACATCATGTATATCACAATTATTTGAAGCTAAACCATTTGATTCGCATGGATTTCAAAATAAGCCTTCTACTTCGCATTGATTTTAATCTAAATCATCTGTTTCGGATGGATTTAAAGCTATCTCGTTTGTTTCGCATGCAGTTGAAGATAAATCATGTATATCACAAGTATTTGAAGCTAATCCATTTGTATCGCGTGGATTCGAAGATCAGCCTTCTACTTCGCATTGATTTTAATCTAAATCATCTGTTTCGCATGGATTTAAAGCTATCTCGTTTGTTTCGCATGCAGTTGAAGATAAATCATGTATATCACAGGTATTTGAAGCTAAACCAGTTGTTTCGCATGGATTCGAAGATAAGCCTTCTAAATCGCATTGATTTCAAGCTGAATCATGCGTTTCGCATGGATTTGAAGCTAACTCGCTAGTTTTGCATGCTGTTGAAGCTTATTCATGTACATCACAAGTATTTGGAGCTAAACCATTTGTTTCGCAAGGATTCGAAGATCAGCCTTCTACTTCGCATTGATAAGAAGCAAAATCATGTGTTTCGCATGGATTTGAAGCTAACTCGTTTGTTTCGCATGCAATTGAAGCTAAATCATGTATATCACAATTATTTGAAGCTAAACCATTTGATTCGCATGGATTTCAAAATAAGCCTTCTACTTCGCATTGATTTTAATCTAAATCATCTGTTTCGGATGGATTTAAAGCTATCTCGTTTGTTTCGCATGCAGTTGAAGATAAATCATGTATATCACAAGTATTTGAAGCTAATCCATTTGTTTCGCGTGGATTCGAAGATCAGCCTTCTACTTCGCATTGATTTGAAGTTAAATCATATGTTTCGCATGGATTTGGAGCTAATCGTTTGTATCGCATGCAGTTGAAGCTAAATCATGTATATCACAAGTATTTGAAGCTAAACCATTTGATTCGCATGGATTTGATGCTATGCCATCTACTTCGCTTTTATTTGAAACTGTATCATGTGTTTCTCTTGAATTTGAAGCTAACACGTTCGTTTCACATGCAGTTGAAGCTAAATCATGTATGTCACAAGTATTTGAAGCTGAACCATTTGTTTCGCACGAATATCAGGCTAAACCATGTGTTTGGATTGAATTTGAAGCTAAATCATGCGTTTCGCATAGATTTGAAGCTAACTCATTTGTTACGCATGCAGTTGAAGCTGAATCATGTATATCCCAAGTATTTGAAGCTCAACCATTTGATTCGCATGGATTTGAAGATAAGCCTTCTACTTCGCATTGATTTTAATCTAAATCATGTGTTTCGCATGCATTTGAAGCTAATCGTTTGTATCGCATGGAGTTGAAGCTAAATCATGTATATCACAAGTATTTGCAGCTAAACCATTTGATTCGCATGGATTTGATGCAATGCCATCAACTTCGCTTTTATTTGAAACTGAATCATGTGTTTCTCTTGAATTTAAAGCTAACTAGTTTGTTTCGTAATGCAGTTGAAGCTAAATCATGTATATCACAATTATTTGAAGCTAAACCATTTGATTCGCATGGATTTCAAAATAAACCTTCTACTTCGCATTGATTTTAATCTAAATCATCTGTTTCGCATGGATTTAAAGCTATCTCGTTTGTTTCGCATGCAGTTGAAGATAAATCATGTATATCACAGGTATTTGAAGCTAAACCAGTTGTTTCGCATGGATTCGAAGATAAGCCTTCTAAATCGCTTTGAATTCAAGCTAAATCATGTGTTTCGCATGGATTTGAAGCTAACTCGTTTGTTTCGCATGCAATTGAAGCTAAATCATGTATATCACAATTATTTGAAGCTAAACCATTTGATTCGCATGGATTTCAAAATAAGCCTTCTACTTCGCATTGATTTTAATCTAAATCATCTGTTTCGGATGGATTTAAAGCTATCTCGTTTGTTTCGCATGCAGTTGAAGATAAATCATGTATATCACAAGTATTTGAAGCTAATCCATTTGTTTCGCGTGGATTCGAAGATCAGCCTTCTACTTCGCATTGATTTGAAGTTAAATCATATGTTTCGCATGGATTTGGAGCTAATCGTTTGTATCGCATGCAGTTGAAGCTAAATCATGTATATCACAAGTATTTGAAGCTAAACCATTTGATTCGCATGGATTTGATGCTATGCCATCTACTTCGCTTTTATTTGAAACTGTATCATGTGTTTCTCTTGAATTTGAAGCTAACACGTTCGTTTCACATGCAGTTGAAGCTAAATCATGTATGTCACAAGTATTTGAAGCTGAACCATTTGTTTCGCACGAATATCAGGCTAAACCATGTGTTTGGATTGAATTTGAAGCTAAATCATGCGTTTCGCATAGATTTGAAGCTAACTCATTTGTTACGCATGCAGTTGAAGCTGAATCATGTATATCCCAAGTATTTGAAGCTCAACCATTTGATTCGCATGGATTTGAAGATAAGCCTTCTACTTCGCATTGATTTTAATCTAAATCATGTGTTTCGCATGCATTTGAAGCTAATCGTTTGTATCGCATGGAGTTGAAGCTAAATCATGTATATCACAAGTATTTGCAGCTAAACCATTTGATTCGCATGGATTTGATGCAATGCCATCAACTTCGCTTTTATTTGAAACTGAATCATGTGTTTCTCTTGAATTTAAAGCTAACTAGTTTGTTTCGTAATGCAGTTGAAGCTAAATCATGTATATCACAATTATTTGAAGCTAAACCATTTGATTCGCATGGATTTCAAAATAAACCTTCTACTTCGCATTGATTTTAATCTAAATCATCTGTTTCGCATGGATTTAAAGCTATCTCGTTTGTTTCGCATGCAGTTGAAGATAAATCATGTATATCACAGGTATTTGAAGCTAAACCAGTTGTTTCGCATGGATTCGAAGATAAGCCTTCTAAATCGCTTTGAATTCAAGCTAAATCATGTGTTTCGCATGGATTTGAAGCTAACTCGCTAGTTTTGCATGCTGTTGAAGCTTATTCATGTACATCACAAGTATTTGAAGCTAAACCATTTGTTTCGCAAGGATTCGAAGATCAGCCTTCTACTTCGCATTGATAAGAAGCTAAATCATGTGTTTCGCTTGGATTTCAAGCTAACTCGTTTGTTTCGCATGTAATTGAAGCTAAATCATGTATATCACAATTATTTGAAGCTAAACCATTTGATTCGCATGGATTTCAAAATAAGCCTTCTACTTCGCATTGATTTGAAGCTAAATCATGTGTGTCGAATGTATTCGAAGCTAACTCGATTGTTTCGCATGCAATTGAAGCTACATCATGTATATCACAATTATTTGAAGCTAAACCATTTGATTCGCATGGATTTCAAAATAAGCCTTCTACTTCGCATTGATTTTAATCTAAATCATCTGTTTCGGATGGATTTAAAGCTATCTCGTTTGTTTCGCATGCAGTTGAAGATAAATCATGTATATCACAAGTATTTGAAGCTAATCCATTTGTATCGCGTGGATTCGAAGATCAGCCTTCTACTTCGCATTGATTTGAAGTTAAATCATATGTTTCGCATGGATTTGAAGCTAATCGTTTGTATCGCATGCAGTTGAAGCTAAATCATGTATATCACAATTATTTGAAGCTAAACCATTTGACTCGCATGGATTTCAAAATAAGCCTTCTACTTCGCATTGATTTTAATCTAAATCATCTGTTTCGCATGGATTTAAAGCTATCTCGTTTGTTTCGCATGCAGCTGAAGATAAATCATGTACATCACAAGTATTTGGAGCTAAACCATTTGTTTCGCAAGGATTCGAAGATCAGCCTTCTACTTCGCATTGATAAGAAGCAAAATCATGTGTTTCGCATGGATTTGAAGCTAACTCGTTTGTTTCGCATGCAATTGAAGCTAAATCATGTATATCACAATTATTTGAAGCTAAACCATTTGATTCGCATGGATTTCAAAATAAGCCTTCTACTTCGCATTGATTTTAATCTAAATCATCTGTTTCGGATGGATTTAAAGCTATCTCGTTTGTTTCGCATGCAGTTGAAGATAAATCATGTATATCACAAGTATTTGAAGCTAATCCATTTGTTTCGCGTGGATTCGAAGATCAGCCTTCTACTTCGCATTGATTTGAAGTTAAATCATATGTTTCGCATGGATTTGAAGCTAATCGTTTGTATCGCATGCAGTTGAAGCTAAATCATGTATATCACAAGTATTTGAAGCTAAACCATTTGATTCGCATGGATTTGATGCTATGCCATCTACTTCGCTTTTATTTGAAACTGTATCATGTGTTTCTCTTGAATTTGAAGCTAACACGTTCGTTTCACATGCAGTTGAAGCTAAATCATGTATGTCACAAGTATTTGAAGCTGAACCATTTGTTTCGCACGAATATCAGGCTAAACCATGTGTTTGGATTGAATTTGAAGCTAAATCATGCGTTTCGCATAGATTTGAAGCTAACTCATTTGTTACGCATGCAGTTGAAGCTGAATCATGTATATCCCAAGTATTTGAAGCTCAACCATTTGATTCGCATGGATTTGAAGATAAGCCTTCTACTTCGCATTGATTTTAATCTAAATCATGTGTTTCGCATGCATTTGAAGCTAATCGTTTGTATCGCATGGAGTTGAAGCTAAATCATGTATATCACAAGTATTTGCAGCTAAACCATTTGATTCGCATGGATTTGATGCAATGCCATCAACTTCGCTTTTATTTGAAACTGAATCATGTGTTTCTCTTGAATTTAAAGCTAACTAGTTTGTTTCGTAATGCAGTTGAAGCTAAATCATGTATATCACAATTATTTGAAGCTAAACCATTTGATTCGCATGGATTTCAAAATAAACCTTCTACTTCGCATTGATTTTAATCTAAATCATCTGTTTCGCATGGATTTAAAGCTATCTCGTTTGTTTCGCATGCAGTTGAAGATAAATCATGTATATCACAGGTATTTGAAGCTAAACCAGTTGTTTCGCATGGATTCGAAGATAAGCCTTCTAAATCGCTTTGAATTCAAGCTAAATCATGTGTTTCGCATGGATTTGAAGCTAACTCGCTAGTTTTGCATGCTGTTGAAGCTTATTCATGTACATCACAAGTATTTGAAGCTAAACCATTTGTTTCGCAAGGATTCGAAGATCAGCCTTCTACTTCGCATTGATAAGAAGCTAAATCATGTGTTTCGCTTGGATTTCAAGCTAACTCGTTTGTTTCGCATGCAATTGAAGCTACATCATGTATATCACAATTATTTGAAGCTAAACCATTTGATTCGCATGGATTTCAAAATAAGCCTTCTACTTCGCATTGATTTTAATCTAAATCATCTGTTTCGGATGGATTTAAAGCTATCTCGTTTGTTTCGCATGCAGTTGAAGATAAATCATGTATATCACAAGTATTTGAAGCTAATCCATTTGTATCGCGTGGATTCGAAGATCAGCCTTCTACTTCGCATTGATTTGAAGTTAAATCATATGTTTCGCATGGATTTGAAGCTAATCGTTTGTATCGCATGCAGTTGAAGCTAAATCATGTATATCACAATTATTTGAAGCTAAACCATTTGACTCGCATGGATTTCAAAATAAGCCTTCTACTTCGCATTGATTTTAATCTAAATCATCTGTTTCGCATGGATTTAAAGCTATCTCGTTTGTTTCGCATGCAGTTGAAGATAAATCATGTATATCACAGGTATTTGAAGCTAAACCAGTTGTTTCGCATGGATTCGAAGATAAGCCTTCTAAATCGCATTGATTTCAAGCTGAATCATGCGTTTCGCATGGATTTGAAGCTAACTCGCTAGTTTTGCATGCTGTTGAAGCTTATTCATGTACATCACAAGTATTTGGAGCTAAACCATTTGTTTCGCAAGGATTCGAAGATCAGCCTTCTACTTCGCATTGATAAGAAGCAAAATCATGTGTTTCGCATGGATTTGAAGCTAACTCGTTCGTTTCGCTTGCATTTGAAGCTAAATCATGCACATCACAAGTATTTGAAGCTGATCCACTTGTTTCGCATGGATTTGAAGATAAGCCTTCTACTTCGCATTGATTTGAAGCTAAATCATGTGTGTCGAATGTATTTGAAGCTAACTCGATTGTTTCGCATGCAATTGAAGCTACATCATGTATATCACAATTATTTGAAGCTAAACCATTTGATTCGCATGGATTTCAAAATAAGCCTTCTACTTCGCATTGATTTTAATCTAAATCATCTGTTTCGGATGGATTTAAAGCTATCTCGTTTGTTTCGCATGCAGTTGAAGATAAATCATGTATATCACAAGTATTTGAAGCTAATCCATTTGTATCGCGTGGATTCGAAGATCAGCCTTCTACTTCGCATTGATTGAAGTTAAATCATATGTTTCGCATGGATTTGAAGCTAATCGTTTGTATCGCATGCAGTTGAAGCTAAATCATGTATATCACAATTATTTGAAGCTAAACCATTTGACTCGCATGGATTTCAAAATAAGCCTTCTACTTCGCATTGATTTTAATCTAAATCATCTGTTTCGCATGGATTTAAAGCTATCTCGTTTGTTTCGCATGCAGTTGAAGATAAATCATGTATATCACAGGTATTTGAAGCTAAACCAGTTGTTTCGCATGGATTCGAAGATAAGCCTTCTAAATCGCATTGATTTCAAGCTGAATCATGCGTTTCGCATGGATTTGAAGCTAACTCGCTAGTTTTGCATGCTGTTGAAGCTTATTCATGTACATCACAAGTATTTGGAGCTAAACCATTTGTTTCGCAAGGATTCGAAGATCAGCCTTCTACTTCGCATTGATAAGAAGCAAAATCATGTGTTTCGCATGGATTTGAAGCTAACTCGTTTGTTTCGCATGCAATTGAAGCAAAATCATGTATATCACAATTATTTGAAGCTAAACCATTTGATTCGCATGGATTTCAAAATAAGCCTTCTACTTCGCATTGATTTTAATCTAAATCATCTGTTTCGGATGGATCTAAAGCTATCTCGTTTGTTTCGCATGCAGTTGAAGATAAATCATGTATATCACAAGTATTTGAAGCTAATCCATTTGTTTCGCGTGGATTCGAAGATCAGCCTTCTACTTCGCATTGATTTGAAGTTAAATCATATGTTTCGCATGGATTTGAAGCTAATCGTTTGTATCGCATGCAGTTGAAGCTAAATCATGTATATCACAAGTATTTGAAGCTAAACCATTTGATTCGCATGGATTTGATGCTATGCCATCTACTTCGCTTTTATTTGAAACTGTATCATGTGTTTCTCTTGAATTTGAAGCTAACACGTTCATTTCACATGCAGTTGAAGCTAAATCATGTATGTCACAAGTATTTGAAGCTGAACCATTTGTTTCGCACGAATATCAGGCTAAACCATGTGTTTGGATTGAATTTGAAGCTAAATCATGCGTTTCGCATAGATTTGAAGCTAACTCATTTGTTACGCATGCAGTTGAAGCTGAATCATGTATATCCCAAGTATTTGAAGCTCAACCATTTGATTCGCATGGATTTGAAGATAAGCCTTCTACTTCGCATTGATTTTAATCTAAATCATGTGTTTCGCATGCATTTGAAGCTAATCGTTTGTATCGCATGGAGTTGAAGCTAAATCATGTATATCACAAGTATTTGCAGCTAAACCATTTGATTCGCATGGATTTGATGCAATGCCATCAACTTCGCTTTTATTTGAAACTGAATCATGTGTTTCTCTTGAATTTAAAGCTAACTAGTTTGTTTCGTAATGCAGTTGAAGCTAAATCATGTATATCACAATTATTTGAAGCTAAACCATTTGATTCGCATGGATTTCAAAATAAACCTTCTACTTCGCATTGATTTTAATCTAAATCATCTGTTTCGCATGGATTTAAAGCTATCTCGTTTGTTTCGCATGCAGTTGAAGATAAATCATGTATATCACAGGTATTTGAAGCTAAACCAGTTGTTTCGCATGGATTCGAAGATAAGCCTTCTAAATCGCTTTGAATTCAAGCTAAATCATGTGTTTCGCATGGATTTGAAGCTAACTCGCTAGTTTTGCATGCTGTTGAAGCTTATTCATGTACATCACAAGTATTTGAAGCTAAACCATTTGTTTCGCAAGGATTCGAAGATCAGCCTTCTACTTCGCATTGATAAGAAGCTAAATCATGTGTTTCGCTTGGATTTCAAGCTAACTCGTTTGTTTCGCATGTAATTGAAGCTAAATCATGTATATCACAATTATTTGAAGCTAAACCATTTGATTCGCATGGATTTCAAAATAAGCCTTCTACTTCGCATTGATTTGAAGCTAAATCATGTGTGTCGAATGTATTTGAAGCTAACTCGATTGTTTCGCATGCAATTGAAGCTACATCATGTATATCACAATTATTTGAAGCTAAACCATTTGATTCGCATGGATTTCAAAATAAGCCTTCTACTTCGCATTGATTTTAATCTAAATCATCTGTTTCGGATGGATTTAAAGCTATCTCGTTTGTTTCGCATGCAGTTGAAGATAAATCATGTATATCACAAGTATTTGAAGCTAATCCATTTGTATCGCGTGGATTCGAAGATCAGCCTTCTACTTCGCATTGATTTGAAGTTAAATCATATGTTTCGCATGGATTTGAAGCTAATCGTTTGTATCGCATGCAGTTGAAGCTAAATCATGTATATCACAATTATTTGAAGCTAAACCATTTGACTCGCATGGATTTCAAAATAAGCCTTCTACTTCGCATTGATTTTAATCTAAATCATCTGTTTCGCATGGATTTAAAGCTATCTCGTTTGTTTCGCATGCAGCTGAAGATAAATCATGTATATCACAGGTATTTGAAGCTAAACCAGTTGTTTCGCATGGATTCGAAGATAAGCCTTCTAAATCGCATTGATTTCAAGCTGAATCATGCGTTTCGCATGGATTTGAAGCTAACTCGCTAGTTTTGCATGCTGTTGAAGCTTATTCATGTACATCACAAGTATTTGAAGCTAAACCATTTGTTTCGCAAGGATTCGAAGATCAGCCTTCTACTTCGCATTGATAAGAAGCTAAATCATGTGTTTCTCTTGAATTTAAAGCTAACTAGTTTGTTTCGTAATGCAGTTGAAGCTAAATCATGTATATCACAATTATTTGAAGCTAAACCATTTGATTCGCATGGATTTCAAAATAAACCTTCTACTTCGCATTGATTTTAATCTAAATCATCTGTTTCGCATGGATTTAAAGCTATCTCGTTTGTTTCGCATGCAGTTGAAGATAAATCATGTATATCACAGGTATTTGAAGCTAAACCAGTTGTTTCGCATGGATTCGAAGATAAGCCTTCTAAATCGCATTGATTTCAAGCTAAATCATGTGTTTCGCATGGATTTGAAGCTAACTCGCTAGTTTTGCATGCTGTTGAAGCTTATTCATGTACATCACAAGTATTGGAAGCTAAACCATTTGTTTCGCAAGGATTCGAAGATCAGCCTTCTACTTCGCATTGATAAGAAGCTAAATCATGTGTTTCGCTTGGATTTCAAGCTAACTCGTTTGTTTCGCATGCAATTGAAGCTAAATCATGTATATCACAATTATTTGAAGCTAAACCATTTGATTCGCATGGATTTCAAAATAAGCCTTCTACTTCGCATTGATTTTAATCTAAATCATCTGTTTCGGATGGATTTAAAGCTATCTCGTTTGTTTCGCATGCAGTTGAAGATAAATCATGTATATCACAAGTATTTGAAGCTAATCCATTTGTATCGCGTGGATTCGAAGATCAGCCTTCTACTTCGCATTGATTTGAAGTTAAATCATATGTTTCGCATGGATTTGAAGCTAATCGTTTGTATCGCATGCAGTTGAAGCTAAATCATGTATATCACAATTATTTGAAGCTAAACCATTTGACTCGCATGGATTTCAAAATAAGCCTTCTACTTCGCATTGATTTTAATCTAAATCATCTGTTTCGCATGGATTTAAAGCTATCTCGTTTGTTTCGCATGCAGTTGAAGATAAATCATGTATATCACAGGTATTTGAAGCTAAACCAGTTGTTTCGCATGGATTCGAAGATAAGCCTTCTAAATCGCATTGATTTCAAGCTGAATCATGTGTTTCGCATGGATTTGAAGCTAACTCGCTAGTTTTGCATGCTGTTGAAGCTTATTCATGTACATCACAAGTATTTGGAGCTAAACCATTTGTTTCGCAAGGATTCGAAGATCAGCCTTCTACTTCGCATTGATAAGAAGCAAAATCATGTGTTTCGCATGGATTTGAAGCTAACTCGTTCGTTTCGATTGCATTTGAAGCTAAATCATGCACATCACAAGTATTTGAAGCTGAACCACTTGTTTCGCATGGATTTGAAGATAAGCCTTCTACTTCGCATTGATTTGAAGTTAAATCATATGTTTCGCATGGATTTGAAGCTAATCGTTTGTATCGCATGCAGTTGAAGCTAAATCATGTATATCACAAGTATTTGAAGCTAAACCATTTGATTCGCATGGATTTGATGCTATGCCATCTACTTCGCTTTTATTTGAAACTGAATCATGTGTTTCTCTTGAATTTGAAGCTAACACGTTCGTTTCACATGCAGTTGAAGCTAAATCATGTATGTCACAAGTATTTGAAGCTGAACCATTTGTTTCGCACGAATATCAGGCTAAACCATGTGTTTGGATTGAATTTGAAGCTAAATCATGCGTTTCGCATAGATTTGAAGCTAACTCATTTGTTACGCATGCAGTTGAAGCTGAATCATGTATATCCCAAGTATTTGAAGCTCAACCATTTGATTCGCATGGATTTGAAGATAAGCCTTCTACTTCGCATTGATTTTAATCTAAATCATGTGTTTCGCATGCATTTGAAGCTAATCGTTTGTATCGCATGGAGTTGAAGCTAAATCATGTATATCACAAGTATTTGAAGCTAAACCATTTGTTTCGCAAGGATTCGTAGATCAGCCTTCTACTTCGCATTGATAAGAAGCTAAATCATGTGTTTCGCTTGGATTTCAAGCTAACTCGTTTGTTTCGCATGCAATTGAAGCTAAATCATGTATATCACAATTATTTGAAGCTAAACCATTTGATTCGCATGGATTTCAAAATAAGCCTTCTACTTCGCATTGATTTTAATCTAAATCATCTGTTTCGGATGGATTTAAAGCTATCTCGTTTTCTTCGCATGCAGTTGAAGATAAATCATGTATATCACAGGTATTTGAAGCTAAACCATTTGTTTCGCATGGATTCGAATATAAGCTTTCTAAATCGCATTGATGTCAAGCTAAATCATATGTTTCGCATAGATTTGAAGCTAACTCGCTAATTTTGCATGCTGTTGAAGCTTATTCATGTATATCACAAGTATTTGAAGCTAAACCATTTGTTTCGCAAGGATTCGAAGATCAGCCTTCTACTTCGCATTGATAAGAAGCTAACTCATGTGTTTCGCATGGATTTGAAGCTAACTCGTTAGTTTTGCATGCTGTTGAAGCTAAATCATGTATATCACAAGTATTTGAAGCTAAACCATTTGTTTCGCAAGGATACGAAGATCAGCCTTCTACTTCGCATTGATAAGAAGCAAAATCATGTGTTTCGCATGGATTTGAAGCTAACTCGTTCGTTTCGCTTGCATTTGAAGCTAAATCATGCACATCACAAGTATTTGAAGCTGAACCACTTGTTTCGCATGGATTTGAAGATAAGCCTTCTACTTCGCATTGATTAGAAGCTAAATCATGTGTGTCGAATGGATTTGAAGCTAACTCGATTGTTTCGCATGCAATTGAAGCTACATCATGTATATCACAATTATTTGAAGCTAAACCATTTATTCGCATGGATTTCAAAATAAGCCTTCTACTTCGCATTGATTTTAATCTAAATCATCTGTTTCGCATGGATTTAAAGCTATCTCGTTTGTTTCGCATGCAGTTGAAGATAAATCATGTATATCACAGGTATTTGAAGCTAAACCAGTTGTTTCGCATGGATTCGAAGATAAGCCTTCTAAATCGCATTGATTTCAAGCTAAATCATGTGTTTCGCATGGATTTGAAGCTAACTCGCTAGTTTTGCATGCTGTTGAAGCTTATTCATGTACATCACAAGAATTTGGAGCTAAACCATTTGTTTCGCAAGGATTCGAAGATCAGCCTTCTACTTCGCATTGATAAGAAGCAAAATCATGTGTTTCGCATGGATTTGAAGCTAACTCGTTCGTTTCGATTGCATTTGAAGCTAAATCATGCACATCACAAGTATTTGAAGCTGAACCACTTGTTTCGCATGGATTTGAAGATAAGCCTTCTACTTCGCATTGATTTGAAGCTAAATCATGTGTTTCGAATGGATTTGAAGCTAACTCGTTTGTTTCGCATGCAATTGAAGCTAAATCATGTATATCACAATTATTTGAAGCTAAACCATTTGATTAGCATGGATTTCAAAATAAGCCTTCTACTTCGCATTGATTTTAATCTAAATCATCTGTTTCGGATGGATTTAAAGCTATCTCGTTTGTTTCGCATGCAGTTGAAGATAAATCATGTATATCACAAGTATTTGAAGCTAATCCATTTGTTTCGCGTGGATTCGAAGATCAGTCTTCTACTTCGCATTGATTTGAAGTTAAATCATATGTTTCGCATGGATTTGAAGCTAATCGTTTGTATCGCATGCAGTTGAAGCCAAATCATGTATATCACAAGTATTTGAAGCTAAACCATTTGATTCGCATGGATTTGATGCTATGCCATCTACTTCGCTTTTATTTGAAACTGAATCATGTGTTTCTCTTGAATTTGAAGCTAACACGTTCGTTTCACATGCAGTTGAAGCTAAATCATGTATGTCACAAGTATTTTAAGCTGAACCATTTGTTTCGCACGAATATCAGGCTAAACCATGTGTTTGGATTGAATTTGAAGCTAAATCATGCGTTTCGCATAGATTTGAAGCTAACTCATTTGTTACGCATGCAGTTGAAGCTGAAGCATGTATATCCCAAGTATTTGAAGCTCAACCATTTGATTCGCATGGATTTGAAGATAAGCCTTCTACTTCGCATTGATTTTAATCTAAATCATGTGTTTCGCATGCATTTGAAGCTAATCGTTTGTATCGCATGGAGTTGAAGCTAAATCATGTATATCACAAGTATTTGCAGCTAAACCATTTGATTCGCATGGATTTGATGCAATGCCATCAACTTCGCTTTTATTTGAAACTGAATAATGTGTTTCTCTTGAATTTAAAGCTAACTAGTTTGTTTCGTAATGCAGTTGAAGCTAAATCATGTATATCACAATTATTTGAAGCTAAACCATTTGATTCGCATGGATTTCAAAATAAACCTTCTACTTCGCATTGATTTTAATCTAAATCATCTGTTTCGCATGAATTTAAAGCTATCTCGTTTGTTTCGCATGCAGTTGAAGATAAATCATGTATATCACAGGTATTTGAAGCTAAACCAGTTGTTTCGCATGGATTCGAAGATAAGCATTCTAAATCGCATTGAGTTCAAGCTAAATCATGTGTTTCGCATAGATTTGAAGCTAACTCGCTAATTTTGCATGCTGTTGAAGCTTATTCATGTACATCACAAGTATTTGAAGCTAAACCATTTGTTTCGCAAGGATTCGAAGATCAGCCTTCTACTTCGCATTGATAAGAAGCTAACTCATGTGTTTCGCATGGATTTGAAGCTAACTCGTTAGTTTTGCATGCTGTTGAAGCTAAATCATGTATATCACAAGTATTTGAAGCTAAACCATTTGTTTCGCAAGGATACGAAGATCAGCCTTCTACTTCGCATTGATAAGAAGCAAAATCATGTGTTTCGCATGGATTTGAAGCTAACTCGTTCGTTTCGCTTGCATTTGAAGCTAAATCATGCACATCACAAGTATTTGAAGCTGATCCACTTGTTTCGCATGGATTTGAAGATAAGCCTTCAACTTCGCATTGATTTGAAGTTAAATCATATGTTTCGCATGGATTTGAAGCTAATCGTTTGTATCGCATGCAGTTGAAGCCAAATCATGTATATCACAAGTATTTGAAGCTAAACCATTTGATTCGCATGGATTTGATGCTATGCCATCTACTTCGCTTTTATTTGAAACTGAATCATGTGTTTCTCTTGAATTTGAAGCTAACACGTTCGTTTCACATGCAGTTGAAGCTAAATCATGTATGTCACAAGTATTTGAAGCTGAACCATTTGTTTCGCACGAATATCAGGCTAAACCATGTGTTTGGATTGAATTTGAAGCTAAATCATGCGTTTCGCATAGATTTGAAGCTAACTCATTTGTTACGCATGCAGTTGAAGCTGAAGCATGTATATCCCAAGTATTTGAAGCTCAACCATTTGATTCGCATGGATTTGAAGATAAGCCTTCTACTTCGCATTGATTTTAATCTAAATCATGTGTTTCGCATGCATTTGAAGCTAATCGTTTGTATCGCATGGAGTTGAAGCTAAATCATGTATATCACAAGTATTTGCAGCTAAACCATTTGATTCGCATGGATTTGATGCAATGCCATCAACTTCGCTTTTATTTGAAACTGAATAATGTGTTTCTCTTGAATTTAAAGCTAACTAGTTTGTTTCGTAATGCAGTTGAAGCTAAATCATGTATATCACAATTATTTGAAGCTAAACCATTTGATTCGCATGGATTTCAAAATAAACCTTCTACTTCGCATTGATTTTAATCTAAATCATCTGTTTCGCATGGATTTAAAGCTATCTCGTTTGTTTCGCATGCAGTTGAAGATAAATCATGTATATCACAGGTATTTGAAGCTAAACCAGTTGTTTCGCATGGATTCGAAGATAAGCCTTCTAAATCGCATTGAGTTCAAGATAAATCATGTGTTTCGCATAGATTTGAAGCTAACTCGCTAATTTTGCATGCTGTTGAAGCTTATTCATGTACATCACAAGTATTTGAAGCTCAACCATTTGATTCGCATGGATTTCAAAATAAGCCTTCTACTTCGCATTGATTTGAAGCGAAAACATGTGTTTCGCTTGGATTTCAAGCTAACTCGTTTGTTTCGCATGCAATTGAAGCTAAATAATGTATCAAACAAGTATTTGAAGCTAAACCATTTGTTTCGCATGGATTCGAAGATCAGCCATCTACCTCGTATTGATTTAAAGCTAAATCATGTGTTTCGCATGGATTTGAAGCTAACTCGTTTGTATCGCAAGCAGTTGAAGCTAAATCATGTATATCACAATTATTTGATGCTGAACCACTTGTTTCGCATGGATTTGAAAATAAGCCTTCTACTTCGCATTGATTTGAAGCTAAATCATGTGTTTCGAATGGATTTGAAGCTAACTCGTTTGTTTCGCAAGCAATTGAAGCTGAATCATGTATATCACAATTATTTGAAGCTAAACCATTTGATTCGCATGGATTTCAAAATAAGCCTTCTACTTCGCATTGATTTTAATCTAAATCATCTGTTTCGGATGGATTTAAAGCTATCTCGTTCGTTTCGCATGCAGTTGAAGATAAATCATGTATATCACAGGTATTTGAAGCTAAACCATTTGTTTCGCATGGATTCGAATATAAGCCTTCTAAATCGCATTGATGTCAAGCTAAATCATATGTTTCGCATAGATTTGAAGCTAACTCGCTAATTTTGCATGCTGTTGAAGCTTATTCATGTATATCACAAGTATTTGAAGCTAAACCATTTGTTTCGCAAGGATTCGAAAATCAGCCTTCTACTTCGCATTGATAAGAAGCTAACTCATGTGTTTCGCATGGATTTGAAGCTAACTCGTTAGTTTTGCATGCTGTTGAAGCTAAATCATGTATATCACAAGTATTTGAAGCTAAACCATTTGTTTCGCAAGGTTACGAAGATCAGCCTTCTACTTCGCATTGATAAGAAGCAAAATCATGTGTTTCGCATGGATTTGAAGCGAAATCATGTGTTTCGCTTGGATTTCAAGCTAACTCGTTTGTTTCGCATGCAATTGAAGCTAAATAATGTATCAAACAAGTATTTGAAGCTAAACCATTTGTTTCGCATGGATTCGAAGATCAGCCATCTACCTCGTATTGATTTAAAGCTAAATCATGTGTTTCGCATGGATTTGAAGCTAACTCGTTTGTATCGCAAGCAGTTGAAGCTAAATCATGTATATCACAATTATTTGAAGCTGAACCACTTGTTTCGCATGGATTTGAAGATAAGCCTTCTACTTCGCATTGATTTGAAGCTAAATCATGTGTTTCGAATGGATTTGAAGCTAACTCGTTTGTTTCGCAAGCAATTGAAGCTGAATCATGTATATCACAATTATTTGAAGCTAAACCATTTGATTCGCATGGATTTCAAAATAAGCCTTCTACTTCGCATTGATTTTAATCTAAATCATCTGTTTCGGATGGATTTAAAGCTATCTCGTTCGTTTCGCATGCAGTTGAAGATAAATCATGTATATCACAGGTATTTGAAGCTAAACCATTTGTTTCGCATGGATTCGAATATAAGCCTTCTAAATCGCATTGATGTCAAGCTAAATCATATGTTTCGCATAGATTTGAAGCTAACTCGCTAATTTTGCATGCTGTTGAAGCTTATTCATGTATATCACAAGTATTTGAAGCTAAACCATTTGTTTCGCAAGGATTCGAAGATCAGCCTTCTACTTCGCATTGATAAGAAGCTAACTCATGTGTTTCGCATGGATTTGAAGCTAACTCGTTAGTTTTGCATGCTGTTGAAGCTAAATCATGTATATCACAAGTATTTGAAGCTAAACCATTTGTTTCGCAAGGTTACGAAGATCAGCCTTCTACTTCGCATTGATAAGAAGCAAAATCATGTGTTTCGCATGGATTTGAAGCTAACTCGTTCGATTCGGTGCATTTGAAGCTAAATCATGCACATCACAAGTATTTGAAGCTGAACCACTTGTTTCGCATGGATTTGAAGATAAGCCTTCTACTTCGCATTGATTTGAAGCTAAATCATGTGTTTCGAATGGATTTGAAGCTAACCGTTTGTTTCGCATGCAATTGAAGCTACATCATGTATATCACAATTATTTGAAGCTAAACCATTTGATTCGCATGGATTCGAAGATAAGCCTTCTAAATCGCATTGATTTCAAGCTAAATCATGTGATTCGCATGGATTTGAAGCTAACTCGCTAGTTTTGCATGCTGTTGAAGCTTATTCATGTACATCACAAGTATTTGAAGTTAAACCATTTGTTTCGCAAGGATTCGAAGATCGGCCTTCTACTTCGCATTGATAAGAAGCTAAATCAGGTGTTTCGCTTGGATTTCAAGCTAACCCGTTTGTTTCGCATGCAACTGAAGCTAAATCATGTATATCACAATTATTTGAAGCTAAACCATTTGATTCGCATGGATTTCAAAATAAGCCTTCTACTTCGCATTGATTTTAATCTAAATCATCTGTTTCGGATGGATTTAAAGCTATCTCGTTTGTTTCGCATGCAGTTGAAGATAAATCATGTATATCACAAGTATTTGAAGCTAATCCATTTGTTTCGTGTGGATTCGAAGATCAGCCTTCTACTTCGCATTGATTTGAAGTTAAATCATATGATTCGCGTGGATTTGAAGCTAATCGTTTGTATCGCATGCAGTTGAAGCTAATTCATGTATATCACAAGTATTTGAAGCTAAACCATTTGATTCGCATGGATTTGATGCTATGCCATCTACTTCGCTTTTATTTGAAACTGAATCATGTGTTTCTCTTGAATTTGAAGCTAACACTTTCGTTTCGCATGCAGTTGAAGCTATATCATGTATGTCACAAGTATTTGAAGCTGAACCATTTGTTTCGCACGAATATCAGGCTAAACAATGTGTTTGGAATGAATTTGAAGCTAAATCATGTGTTTCGCATAGATTTGAAGCTAACTCGTTTGTTACGCATGCAGTTGAAGCTGAATCATGTATATCCCAAGTATTTGAAGCACAACCATTTGATTCGCATGGATTTCAAAATAAGCCTTCTACTTCGCATTGATTTGAAGCGAAATCATGTGTTTCGCTTGGATTTCAAGCTAACTCGTTTGTTTCGCATGCAATTGAAGCTAAATAATGTATCAAACAAGTATTTGAAGCTAAACCATTTGTTTCGCATGGATTCGAAGATCAGCCATCTACCTCGTATTGATTTAAAGCTAAATCATGTTTTTCGCATGGATTTGAAGCTAACTCGTTTGTATCGCATGCAGTTGAAGCCAAATCATGTATATCACAATTATTTGAAGCTAAACCACTTGATTCGCATGGATTTCAAAATAAGCCTTCTACTTCGCATTGATTTTAATCTAAATCATCTGTTTCGCATGGATTTAAAGCTATCTCGTTTGTTTCGCATGCAGTTGAAGATAAATCATGTATATCACAGGTATTTCAAGCTAAACCATTTGATTCGCATGGATTTGATGCTATGCCATCTACTTCGCTTTTATTTGAAACTGAATCATGTGTTTCTCTTGAATTTGAAGCTAACTCGTTCGTTTCACATGCAGTTGAAGCTAAATCATGTATGTCACAAGTATTTGAAGCTGAACCATTTGTTTCGCACGAATATCAGGCTAAACCATGTGTTTGGAATGAATTTGAAGCTAAATCATGTGTTTCGCATAGATTTGAAGCTAACTAATTTGTTACGCATGCAGTTGAAGCTGAATCATGTATATCCCAAGTATTTGAAGCTCAACCATTTGATTCGCATGGATTTGAAGATAAGCCTTCTACTTCGCATTGATAAGAAGCAAAATCATGTGTTTCGCATGGATTTGAAGCTAACTCGTTCGTTTCGCTTGCATTTGAAGCTAAATCATGCACATCACAAGTATTTGAAGCTGAACCACTTGTTTCGCATGGATTTCAAAATAAGCCTTCTACTTCGCATTGATTTTAATCTAAATCATCTGTTTCGGATGGATTTAAAGCTATCTCGTTTGTTTCGCATGCAGTTGAAGATAAATCATGTATATCACAAGTATTTGAAGCTAATCCATTTGTTTCGCGTGGATTCGAAGATCAGCCTTCTACTTCGCATTGATAAGAAGCTAAATCATATGTTTCGCATGGATTTGAAGCTAATCGTTTGTATCGCATGCAGTTGAAGCTAAATCATGTATATCACAAGTATTTGAAGCTAAACCATTTGATTCGCATGGATTTGATGCTATGCCATCTACTTCGCTTTTATTTGAAACTGAATCATGTGTTTCTCTTGAATTTGAAGCTAACACGTTCGTTTCACATGCAGTTGAAGCTAAATCATGTATGTCACAAGTATTTGAAGCTGAACCATTTGTTTCGCACGAATATCAGGCTAAACCATGTGTTTGGAATGAATTTGAAGCTAAATCATGTGTTTCGCATAGATTTGAAGCTAACTCATTTGTTACGCATGCAGTTGAAGCTGAATCATGTATATCCCAAGTATTTGAAGCTCAACCATTTGATTCGCATGGATTTGAAGATAAGCCTTCTACTTCGCATTGATTTTAATCTAAATCATGTGTTTCGCATGCATTTGAAGCTAATCGTTTGTATCGCATGGAGTTGAAGCTAAATCATGTATATCACAAGTATTTGCAGCTAAACCATTTGATTCGCATGGATTTGATGCAATGCCATCTACTTCGCTTTTATTTGAAACTGAATCATATTTTTCTCTTGAATTTTAAGCTAACTAGTTTGTTTCGTAATGCAGTTGAAGCTAAATCATGTATATCACAATTATTTGAAGCTAAACCATTTGATTCGCATGGATTTCAAAATAAGCCTTCTACTTCGCATTGATTTTAATCTAAATCATCTGTTTCGGATGGATTTAAAGCTATCTCGTTTGTTTCGCATGCAGTTGAAGATAAATCATGTATATCACAAGTATTTGAAGCTAATCCATTTGTTTCGCGTGGATTCGAAGATCAGTCTTCTACTTCGCATTGATTTGAAGTTAAATCATATGTTTCGCATGGATTTGAAGCTAATCGTTTGTATCGCATGCAGTTGAAGCTAAATCATGTATATCACAAGTATTTGCAGCTAAACCATTTGATTCGCATGGATTTGATGCAATGCCATCAACTTCGCTTTTATTTGAAACTGAATAATGTGTTTCTCTTGAATTTAAAGCTAACTAGTTTGTTTCGTAATGCAGTTGAAGCTAAATCATGTATATCACAATTATTTGAAGCTAAACCATTTGATTCGCATGGATTTCAAAATAAACCTTCTACTTCGCATTGATTTTAATCTAAATCATCTGTTTCGCATGGATTTAAAGCTATCTCGTTTGTTTCGCATGCAGTTGAAGATAAATCATGTATATCACAGGTATTTGAAGCTAAACCAGTTGTTTCGCATGGATTCGAAGATAAGCCTTCTAAATCGCATTGAGTTCAAGCTAAATCATGTGTTTCGCATAGATTTGAAGCTAACTCGCTAATTTTGCATGCTGTTGAAGCTTATTCATGTACATCACAAGTATTTGAAGCTAAACCATTTGTTTCGCAAGGATTCGAAGATCAGCCTTCTACTTCGCATTGATAAGAAGCTAACTCATGTGTTTCGCATGGATTTGAAGCTAACTCGTTAGTTTTGCATGCTGTTGAAGCTAAATCATGTATATCACAAGTATTTGAAGCTAAACCATTTGTTTCGCAAGGATACGAAGATCAGCCTTCTACTTCGCATTGATAAGAAGCAAAATCATGTGTTTCGCATGGATTTGAAGCTAACTCGTTCGTTTCGCTTGCATTTGAAGCTAAATCATGCACATCACAAGTATTTGAAGCTGAACCACTTGTTTCGCATGGATTTGAAGATAAGCCTTCTACTTCGCATTGATTTGAAGCTAAATCATGTGTGTCGAATGGATTTGAAGCTAACTCGATTGTTTCGCATGCAATTGAAGCTACATCATGTATATCACAATTATTTGAAGCTAAACCATTTGATTCGCATGGATTTCAAAATAAGCCTTCTACTTCGCATTCATTTTAATCTAAATCATCTGTTTCGGATGGATTTAAAGCTATCTCGTTTGTTTCGCATGCAGTTGAAGATAAATCATGTATATCACAAGTATTTGAAGCTAATCCATTTGTTTCGCGTGGATTCGAAGATCAGCCTTCTACTTCGCATTGATAAGAAGCTAAATCATATGTTTCGCATGGATTTGAAGCTAATCGTTTGTATCGCATGCAGTTGAAGCTAAATCATGTATATCACAAGTATTTGAAGCTAAACCATTTGATTCGCATGGATTTGATGCTATGCCATCTACTTCGCTTTTATTTGAAACTGAATCATGTGTTTCTCTTGAATTTGAAGCTAACACGTTCGTTTCACATGCAGTTGAAGCTAAATCATGTATGTCACAAGTATTTGAAGCTGAACCATTTGTTTCGCACGAATATCAGGCTAAACCATGTGTTTGGAATGAATTTGAAGCTAAATCATGTGTTTCGCATAGATTTGAAGCTAACTCATTTGTTACGCATGCAGTTGAAGCTGAATCATGTATATCCCAAGTATTTGAAGCTCAACCATTTGATTCGCATGGATTTGAAGATAAGCCTTCTACTTCGCATTGATTTTAATCTAAATCATGTGTTTCGCATGCATTTGAAGCTAATCGTTTGTATCGCATGGAGTTGAAGCTAAATCATGTATATCACAAGTATTTGCAGCTAAACCATTTGATTCGCATGGATTTGATGCAATGCCATCTACTTCGCTTTTATTTGAAACTGAATCATATTTTTCTCTTGAATTTTAAGCTAACTAGTTTGTTTCGTAATGCAGTTGAAGCTAAATCATGTATATCACAATTATTTGAAGCTAAACCATTTGATTCGCATGGATTTCAAAATAAGCCTTCTACTTCGCATTGATTTTAATCTAAATCATCTGTTTCGGATGGATTTAAAGCTATCTCGTTTGTTTCGCATGCAGTTGAAGATAAATCATGTATATCACAAGTATTTGAAGCTAATCCATTTGTTTCGCGTGGATTCGAAGATCAGTCTTCTACTTCGCATTGATTTGAAGTTAAATCATATGTTTCGCATGGATTTGAAGCTAATCGTTTGTATCGCATGCAGTTGAAGCTAAATCATGTATATCACAAGTATTTGCAGCTAAACCATTTGATTCGCATGGATTTGATGCAATGCCATCAACTTCGCTTTTATTTGAAACTGAATAATGTGTTTCTCTTGAATTTAAAGCTAACTAGTTTGTTTCGTAATGCAGTTGAAGCTAAATCATGTATATCACAATTATTTGAAGCTAAACCATTTGATTCGCATGGATTTCAAAATAAACCTTCTACTTCGCATTGATTTTAATCTAAATCATCTGTTTCGCATGGATTTAAAGCTATCTCGTTTGTTTCGCATGCAGTTGAAGATAAATCATGTATATCACAGGTATTTGAAGCTAAACCAGTTGTTTCGCATGGATTCGAAGATAAGCCTTCTAAATCGCATTGAGTTCAAGCTAAATCATGTGTTTCGCATAGATTTGAAGCTAACTCGCTAATTTTGCATGCTGTTGAAGCTTATTCATGTACATCACAAGTATTTGAAGCTAAACCATTTGTTTCGCAAGGATTCGAAGATCAGCCTTCTACTTCGCATTGATAAGAAGCTAACTCATGTGTTTCGCATGGATTTGAAGCTAACTCGTTAGTTTTGCATGCTGTTGAAGCTAAATCATGTATATCACAAGTATTTGAAGCTAAACCATTTGTTTCGCAAGGATACGAAGATCAGCCTTCTACTTCGCATTGATAAGAAGCAAAATCATGTGTTTCGCATGGATTTGAAGCTAACTCGTTCGTTTCGCTTGCATTTGAAGCTAAATCATGCACATCACAAGTATTTGAAGCTGAACCACTTGTTTCGCATGGATTTGAAGATAAGCCTTCTACTTCGCATTGATTTGAAGCTAAATCATGTGTGTCGAATGGATTTGAAGCTAACTCGATTGTTTCGCATGCAATTGAAGCTACATCATGTATATCACAATTATTTGAAGCTAAACCATTTGATTCGCATGGATTTCAAAATAAGCCTTCTACTTCGCATTCATTTTAATCTAAATCATCTGTTTCGGATGGATTTAAAGCTATCTCGTTTGTTTCGCATGCAGTTGAAGATAAATCATGTATATCACAAGTATTTGAAGCTAATCCATTTGTTTCGCGTGGATTCGAAGATCAGCCTTCTACTTCGCATTGATTTGAAGTTAAATCATATGTTTCGCATGGATTTGAAGCTAATCGTTTGTATCGCATGCAGTTGAAGCTAAATCATGTATATCACAAGTATTTGAAGCTAAACCATTTGATTCGCATGGATTTGATGCTATGCCATCTACTTCGCTTTTATTTGAAACTGAATCATGTGTTTCTCTTGAATTTGAAGCTAACTCGTTCGTTTCACATGCAGTTGAAGCTAAATCATGTATGTCACAAGTATTTGAAGCTGAACCATTTGTTTCGCACGAATATCAGGCTAAACCATGTGTTTGGAATGAATTTGAAGCTAAATCATGTGTTTCGCATAGATTTGAAGCTAACTAATTTGTTACGCATGCAGTTGAAGCTGAATCATGTATATCCCAAGTATTTGAAGCTCAACCATTTGATTCGCATGGATTTGAAGATAAGCCTTCTACTTCGCATTGATAAGAAGCAAAATCATGTGTTTCGCATGGATTTGAAGCTAACTCGTTCGTTTCGCTTGCATTTGAAGCTAAATCATGCACATCACAAGTATTTGAAGCTGAACCACTTGTTTCGCATGGATTTCAAAATAAGCCTTCTACTTCGCATTGATTTTAATCTAAATCATCTGTTTCGGATGGATTTAAAGCTATCTCATTTTTTTCGCATGCAGTTGAAGATAAAGCATGTATATCACAGGTATTTGAAGCTAAACCATTTGTTTCGCATGGATTCGAATATAAGCCTTCTAAATCGCATTGATGTCAAGCTAAATCATATGTTTCGCATGGATTTGAAGCTAACTCGTTAGTTTTGCATGCTGTTGAAGCTAAATCATGTATATCACAAGTATTTGAAGCTAAACCATTTGTTTCGCAAGGATACGAAGATCAGCCTTCTACTTCGCATTGATAAGAAGCAAAATCATGTGTTTCGCATGGATTTGAAGCTAACTCGTTCGTTTCGCTTGCATTTGAAGCTAAATCATGCACATCACAAGTATTTGAAGCTGAACCACTTGTTTCGCATGGATTTGAAGATAAGTCTTCTACTTCGCATTGATTTGAAGCTAAATCATGTGTTTCGAATGGATTTGAAGCTAACTCGTTTGTTTCGCATTCAATTGAAGCTACATCATGTATATCACAATTATTTGAAGCTAAACCATTTGATTCGCATGGATTTCAAAATAAGCCTTCTACTTCGCATTGATTTTAATCTAAATCATCTGTTTCGGATGGATTTAAAGCTATCTCGTTTGTTTCGCATGCAGTTGAAGATAAATCATGTATATCACAAGTATTTGAAGCTAATCCATTTGTTTCGCGTGGATTCGAAGATCAGCCTTCTACTTCGCATTGATAAGAAGCTAAATCATATGTTTCGCATGGATTTGAAGCTAATCGTTTGTATCGCATGCAGTTGAAGCTAAATCATGTATATCACAAGTATTTGCAGCTAAACCATTTGATTCGCATGGATTTGATGCAATGCCATCTACTTCGCTTTTATTTGAAACTGAATCATATTTTTCTCTTGAATTTTAAGCTAACTAGTTTGTTTCGTAATGCAGTTGAAGCTAAATCATGTATATCACAATTATTTGAAGCTAAACCATTTGATTCGCATGGATTTCAAAATAAGCCTTCTACTTCGCATTGATTTTAATCTAAATCATCTGTTTCGGATGGATTTAAAGCTATCTCGTTTGTTTCGCATGCAGTTGAAGATAAATCATGTATATCACAAGTATTTGAAGCTAATCCATTTGTTTCGCGTGGATTCGAAGATCAGTCTTCTACTTCGCATTGATTTGAAGTTAAATCATATGTTTCGCATGGATTTGAAGCTAATCGTTTGTATCGCATGCAGTTGAAGCTAAATCATGTATATCACAAGTATTTGCAGCTAAACCATTTGATTCGCATGGATTTGATGCAATGCCATCAACTTCGCTTTTATTTGAAACTGAATAATGTGTTTCTCTTGAATTTAAAGCTAACTAGTTTGTTTCGTAATGCAGTTGAAGCTAAATCATGTATATCACAATTATTTGAAGCTAAACCATTTGATTCGCATGGATTTCAAAATAAACCTTCTACTTCGCATTGATTTTAATCTAAATCATCTGTTTCGCATGGATTTAAAGCTATCTCGTTTGTTTCGCATGCAGTTGAAGATAAATCATGTATATCACAGGTATTTGAAGCTAAACCAGTTGTTTCGCATGGATTCGAAGATAAGCCTTCTAAATCGCATTGAGTTCAAGCTAAATCATGTGTTTCGCATAGATTTGAAGCTAACTCGCTAATTTTGCATGCTGTTGAAGCTTATTCATGTACATCACAAGTATTTGAAGCTAAACCATTTGTTTCGCAAGGATTCGAAGATCAGCCTTCTACTTCGCATTGATAAGAAGCTAACTCATGTGTTTCGCATGGATTTGAAGCTAACTCGTTAGTTTTGCATGCTGTTGAAGCTAAATCATGTATATCACAAGTATTTGAAGCTAAACCATTTGTTTCGCAAGGATACGAAGATCAGCCTTCTACTTCGCATTGATAAGAAGCAAAATCATGTGTTTCGCATGGATTTGAAGCTAACTCGTTCGTTTCGCTTGCATTTGAAGCTAAATCATGCACATCACAAGTATTTGAAGCTGAACCACTTGTTTCGCATGGATTTGAAGATAAGCCTTCTACTTCGCATTGATTTGAAGCTAAATCATGTGTGTCGAATGGATTTGAAGCTAACTCGATTGTTTCGCATGCAATTGAAGCTACATCATGTATATCACAATTATTTGAAGCTAAACCATTTGATTCGCATGGATTTCAAAATAAGCCTTCTACTTCGCATTCATTTTAATCTAAATCATCTGTTTCGGATGGATTTAAAGCTATCTCGTTTGTTTCGCATGCAGTTGAAGATAAATCATGTATATCACAAGTATTTGAAGCTAATCCATTTGTTTCGCGTGGATTCGAAGATCAGCCTTCTACTTCGCATTGATAAGAAGCTAAATCATATGTTTCGCATGGATTTGAAGCTAATCGTTTGTATCGCATGCAGTTGAAGCTAAATCATGTATATCACAAGTATTTGAAGCTAAACCATTTGATTCGCATGGATTTGATGCTATGCCATCTACTTCGCTTTTATTTGAAACTGAATCATGTGTTTCTCTTGAATTTGAAGCTAACACGTTCGTTTCACATGCAGTTGAAGCTAAATCATGTATGTCACAAGTATTTGAAGCTGAACCATTTGTTTCGCACGAATATCAGGCTAAACCATGTGTTTGGAATGAATTTGAAGCTAAATCATGTGTTTCGCATAGATTTGAAGCTAACTCATTTGTTACGCATGCAGTTGAAGCTGAATCATGTATATCCCAAGTATTTGAAGCTCAACCATTTGATTCGCATGGATTTGAAGATAAGCCTTCTACTTCGCATTGATTTTAATCTAAATCATGTGTTTCGCATGCATTTGAAGCTAATCGTTTGTATCGCATGGAGTTGAAGCTAAATCATGTATATCACAAGTATTTGCAGCTAAACCATTTGATTCGCATGGATTTGATGCAATGCCATCTACTTCGCTTTTATTTGAAACTGAATCATATTTTTCTCTTGAATTTTAAGCTAACTAGTTTGTTTCGTAATGCAGTTGAAGCTAAATCATGTATATCACAATTATTTGAAGCTAAACCATTTGATTCGCATGGATTTCAAAATAAGCCTTCTACTTCGCATTGATTTTAATCTAAATCATCTGTTTCGGATGGATTTAAAGCTATCTCGTTTGTTTCGCATGCAGTTGAAGATAAATCATGTATATCACAAGTATTTGAAGCTAATCCATTTGTTTCGCGTGGATTCGAAGATCAGTCTTCTACTTCGCATTGATTTGAAGTTAAATCATATGTTTCGCATGGATTTGAAGCTAATCGTTTGTATCGCATGCAGTTGAAGCTAAATCATGTATATCACAAGTATTTGCAGCTAAACCATTTGATTCGCATGGATTTGATGCAATGCCATCAACTTCGCTTTTATTTGAAACTGAATAATGTGTTTCTCTTGAATTTAAAGCTAACTAGTTTGTTTCGTAATGCAGTTGAAGCTAAATCATGTATATCACAATTATTTGAAGCTAAACCATTTGATTCGCATGGATTTCAAAATAAACCTTCTACTTCGCATTGATTTTAATCTAAATCATCTGTTTCGCATGGATTTAAAGCTATCTCGTTTGTTTCGCATGCAGTTGAAGATAAATCATGTATATCACAGGTATTTGAAGCTAAACCAGTTGTTTCGCATGGATTCGAAGATAAGCCTTCTAAATCGCATTGAGTTCAAGCTAAATCATGTGTTTCGCATAGATTTGAAGCTAACTCGCTAATTTTGCATGCTGTTGAAGCTTATTCATGTACATCACAAGTATTTGAAGCTAAACCATTTGTTTCGCAAGGATTCGAAGATCAGCCTTCTACTTCGCATTGATAAGAAGCTAACTCATGTGTTTCGCATGGATTTGAAGCTAACTCGTTAGTTTTGCATGCTGTTGAAGCTAAATCATGTATATCACAAGTATTTGAAGCTAAACCATTTGTTTCGCAAGGATACGAAGATCAGCCTTCTACTTCGCATTGATAAGAAGCAAAATCATGTGTTTCGCATGGATTTGAAGCTAACTCGTTCGTTTCGCTTGCATTTGAAGCTAAATCATGCACATCACAAGTATTTGAAGCTGAACCACTTGTTTCGCATGGATTTGAAGATAAGCCTTCTACTTCGCATTGATTTGAAGCTAAATCATGTGTGTCGAATGGATTTGAAGCTAACTCGATTGTTTCGCATGCAATTGAAGCTACATCATGTATATCACAATTATTTGAAGCTAAACCATTTGATTCGCATGGATTTCAAAATAAGCCTTCTACTTCGCATTCATTTTAATCTAAATCATCTGTTTCGGATGGATTTAAAGCTATCTCGTTTGTTTCGCATGCAGTTGAAGATAAATCATGTATATCACAAGTATTTGAAGCTAATCCATTTGTTTCGCGTGGATTCGAAGATCAGCCTTCTACTTCGCATTGATTTGAAGTTAAATCATATGTTTCGCATGGATTTGAAGCTAATCGTTTGTATCGCATGCAGTTGAAGCTAAATCATGTATATCACAAGTATTTGAAGCTAAACCATTTGATTCGCATGGATTTGATGCTATGCCATCTACTTCGCTTTTATTTGAAACTGAATCATGTGTTTCTCTTGAATTTGAAGCTAACTCGTTCGTTTCACATGCAGTTGAAGCTAAATCATGTATGTCACAAGTATTTGAAGCTGAACCATTTGTTTCGCACGAATATCAGGCTAAACCATGTGTTTGGAATGAATTTGAAGCTAAATCATGTGTTTCGCATAGATTTGAAGCTAACTAATTTGTTACGCATGCAGTTGAAGCTGAATCATGTATATCCCAAGTATTTGAAGCTCAACCATTTGATTCGCATGGATTTGAAGATAAGCCTTCTACTTCGCATTGATAAGAAGCAAAATCATGTGTTTCGCATGGATTTGAAGCTAACTCGTTCGTTTCGCTTGCATTTGAAGCTAAATCATGCACATCACAAGTATTTGAAGCTGAACCACTTGTTTCGCATGGATTTCAAAATAAGCCTTCTACTTCGCATTGATTTTAATCTAAATCATCTGTTTCGGATGGATTTAAAGCTATCTCATTTTTTTCGCATGCAGTTGAAGATAAAGCATGTATATCACAGGTATTTGAAGCTAAACCATTTGTTTCGCATGGATTCGAATATAAGCCTTCTAAATCGCATTGATGTCAAGCTAAATCATATGTTTCGCATGGATTTGAAGCTAACTCGTTAGTTTTGCATGCTGTTGAAGCTAAATCATGTATATCACAAGTATTTGAAGCTAAACCATTTGTTTCGCAAGGATACGAAGATCAGCCTTCTACTTCGCATTGATAAGAAGCAAAATCATGTGTTTCGCATGGATTTGAAGCTAACTCGTTCGTTTCGCTTGCATTTGAAGCTAAATCATGCACATCACAAGTATTTGAAGCTGAACCACTTGTTTCGCATGGATTTGAAGATAAGTCTTCTACTTCGCATTGATTTGAAGCTAAATCATGTGTTTCGAATGGATTTGAAGCTAACTCGTTTGTTTCGCATTCAATTGAAGCTACATCATGTATATCACAATTATTTGAAGCTAAACCATTTGATTCGCATGGATTTCAAAATAAGCCTTCTACTTCGCATTGATTTTAATCTAAATCATCTGTTTCGGATGGATTTAAAGCTATCTCGTTTGTTTCGCATGCAGTTGAAGATAAATCATGTATATCACAAGTATTTGAAGCTAATCCATTTGTTTCGCGTGGATTCGAAGATCAGCCTTCTACTTCGCATTGATAAGAAGCTAAATCATATGTTTCGCATGGATTTGAAGCTAATCGTTTGTATCGCATGCAGTTGAAGCTAAATCATGTATATCACAAGTATTTGAAGCTAAACCATTTGATTCGCATGGATTTGATGCTATGCCATCTACTTCGCTTTTATTTGAAACTGAATCATGTGTTTCTCTTGAATTTGAAGCTAACACGTTCGTTTCACATGCAGTTGAAGCTAAATCATGTATGTCACAAGTATTTCAAGCTGAACCATTTGTTTCGCACGAATATCAGGCTAAACCATGTGTTTGGAATGAATTTGAAGCTAAATCATGTGTTTCGCATAGATTTGAAGCTAACTCATTTGTTACGCATGCAGTTGAAGCTGAATCATGTATATCCCAAGTATTTGAAGCTCAACCATTTGATTCGCATGGATTTGAAGATAAGCCTTCTACTTCGCATTGATTTTAATCTAAATCATGTGTTTCGCATGCATTTGAAGCTAATCGTTTGTATCGCATGGAGTTGAAGCTAAATCATGTATATCACAAGTATTTGCAGCTAAACCATTTGATTCGCATGGATTTGATGCAATGCCATCTACTTCGCTTTTATTTGAAACTGAATCATATTTTTCTCTTGAATTTTAAGCTAACTAGTTTGTTTCGTAATGCAGTTGAAGCTAAATCATGTATATCACAATTATTTGAAGCTAAACCATTTGATTCGCATGGATTTCAAAATAAGCCTTCTACTTCGCATTGATTTTAATCTAAATCATCTGTTTCGCATGGATTTAAAGCTATCTCGTTTGTTTCGCATGCAGTTGAAGATAAATCATGTATATCACAGGTATTTGAAGCTAAACCAGTTGTTTCGCATGGATTCGAAGATAAGCCTTCTAAATCGCATTGATTTCAAGCTAAATCATGTGTTTCGCATGGATTTGAAGCTAACTCGCTAGTTTTGCATGCTGTTGAAGCTTATTCATGTACATCACAAGTATTTGAAGCTAAACCATTTGTTTCGCAAGGATTCGAAAATCAGCCTTCTACTTCGCATTGATAAGAAGCTAAATCATGTGTTTCGCTTGGATTTCAAGCTAACTCGTTTGTTTCGCATGCAACTGAAGCTAAATCATGTATATCACAATTATTTGAAGCTAAACCATTTGAATCGCGTGGATTTCAAAATAAGCATTCTACTTGCATTGATTTCAATCTAAATCATCTGTTTCGGATGGATTTAAAGCTATCTCGTTTTTTTCGCATGCAGTTGAAGATAAATCATGTATATCACAGGTATTTGAAGCTAAACCATTTGTTTCGCATGGATTCGAATATAAGCCTTCTAAATCGCATTGATGTCAAGCTAAATCATATGTTTTGCATAGATTTGAAGCTAACTCGCTAATTTTGCATGCTGTTGAAGCTTATTCATGTATATCACAAGTATTTGAAGCTAAACCATTTGTTTCGCAAGGATTCGAAGATCAGCCTTCTACTTCGCATTGATAAGAAGCTAACTCATGTGTTTCGCTTGGATTTCAAGCTAACTCGTTTGTTTCGCATGCAATTGAAGCTAAATCATGTATATCACAATTATTTGAAGCTAAACCATTTGATTCGCATGGATTTCAAAATAAGCCTTCTACTTCGCATTGATTCTAATCTAAATCATCTGTTTCGGATGGATTTAAAGCTATCTCGTTTTTTTCGCATGCAGTTGAAGATATATCATGTATATCACAGGTATTTGAAGCTAAACCATTTGTTTCTCATGGATTCGAATATAAGCCTTCTAAATCGCATTGATGTCAAGCTAAATCATA